>NC_081558.1:92297498-92467102 GCF_022355385.1 Mustela nigripes
GAGGGAGGGTGGACAGGATGAGGTTAGTTAGGGAAGTGTTGAGTTGAGGCTTGGATGGGTTCTTCATCTGAAAACACCATTCCATTTGAGCCAATCCCATCACCTAAACCAGGCAAGGTGGTACCCTGAAACCAAAGTAAGACGAAGTTTTGAGAACATATTACCCAAAAAGTGCAACCCCAAAGCCCCAGACACTTGCCCCGCTCTCTTTCCTGGGAATGCCAGCCCCCTACAAAGGACCCTCTCTCTTGTATTTGTGATGTTCCTAAGAGAACCCTTGAGTGTGCTCTACCAAGTCTTTGGGGGCTCTGCCACTACTCAGGATCATGACAAAACAGAAGGTCCTTGGATGGGAGAGTGGAAGAGTCCCAGGATACTTTGGAGGAGGGTGACAATGACAACTTTCTTTACCTTAATTGTATTTCCTGGTGTAGTACAGCCAGGCAGCCCTGAGCTCAGACTGCCAGGCTCTGTGGGACTTCTGAGGGTGGCCCAAGGTGGCCCCACCCATCTATCCCTGGCAACTGTGAGAGCACAGCCCTGTCAGTTACATGGCCACTTGGCCCTAATTTCACTCAGGGCCTCTAACTGCTTTTCATGCACCTCTGTGCTGAGGCCCTGTCCTCGGGGTACCCTTTTCTAGGGGTTCTTGAGTTAGCATCTATATTAAGCCACAGTTGCGTGCCTTACAACAAGAGAAATTTCTTCTCTCAGTGTGGTAGAAGCCAGAAGTCCAAAATCAAGGAGTCTGCCAGGCCACACTCCCTCCTAAGGCTCTAGGAAGAATCTTTCCTTGCTTCTTCCAGCTTTTGGTGGTTCCTGGTATTCCCTGGATGTGTCAGCATAGCTCAATTTCTGCCTCTTCTTCATATGACCTTCTTCGCTTGTCTCTCCGCCTCTCAAATCTTCCTTAACTTTCTCTCTTTTTCTTTTTTAAGATTTTATTTATTTAGAGAGGGGGAGAGAGAGAGAGAGCACAAAGAGGGGGGTTGGGACAGATGGAAAAGTAGAAGCAGACACCTCACTGAGCAAGGAACTGCTCTGGGGCTCAATCCCAGAGTCCTAGGATCATGACCTGAGCCAAAGGCAGACATCCAATGCACAGAGCCTCCCAAGTATCCCTTCCTTACCTTTCCTTTAAAAGGACATCAATCACTGGATTTAGAGCTCACCCTAAATCCAGGATGATCTCATCCCAAGATTCTTAGCTTACTTACATCTACAAAGACTCTATTTCCAACTGGGGTCATTGGTACCAGAGGTTAGGACTTGGGCATATCTTTTTTGAGGAGACACGATTCAAGCCACTACAATGTCTATCCCTGTTAAAACATGGTGACCAGAAGAAAGCTCCATACTCTACTTCCCAGATATGAGTGAAGGGATACACACCCTCATTTCCTGTGATCTGAATGCCATGTTATTAATGCAGCCTAAAATTGTGCCCCTTCATTCTCACCTCCTGTCACCTCTGATTGATCTCATTACTGATAAACTGTGTGCAGACAAAGTCTTCCCCACTTGGCATTTGTGCAACTGATGCTTTTGAACCTAAATATAAAAGCTTACATATATCTCTATTAACTTTCATCTTATTGGTTTCAACCCGCTTCTGGACTGTCAAAATCACTTAGAACCGCTATTGTGTTTTCAATTGCAGAATTTTCCTTTCCAACTTTCTATTATCTGCAAATTCAATAAGCATGCCTGAAGTATGTGGCAGGGGAAAAAAAAACCTTGAACTCAGGAGTCAGAGAGCTAGACACTAGTCTTAACCTTCTACATAACTGTAGGAAAGTTCTATAATTTTTCTGGATCTCAATAAGATGACCTCTATAGTCTCTGCGAGCTCAAAATTCTATAACTAGTGAAGTTTTTAAAACTTCTAGCCCTGGAAGCAAGCAAATATCTTTGTTTAAAGCCTAACTCTGTGACTTATAGGATGACCTTGAACTAGCCACATAACCACCCTGTGCATCAGTTTCCTCACCTGTAAAGTGGATGATGTTACAATATCAGTATTTATAAGCATATAATTATACTATATATATATGTGTGTATATATATGTTATATATATAGGACTATGGTTATAATAAATATATAAATATAAAGTACATAGTAATAATAGTATCTAACTCATGAGGTTATTAGGAGAATTAAATTAATGAATTCATGTAAGGCACTCAGCTCATGCCTGGCATATAAATAAGCACTCAGTGAACGTTAGTCATTTTATTCTAGACAAGCAATTAGAAAAAAATTAACAGGACAGGACCATGATAGACTAAGATAGAATCAAAGAGTGAATCTTCTAAATGTTCTTTGGAAATATAGTGGCCAGATGTCCTGATGTTCCAGACATGATCCTGGTTTACTCCTGTTGTCGCAGTACCCTGTACCAGGCCCATCTCAGATTCCCATTCAAGGAAGCACTTGCTGGTCCCCTGCGAAGAGCAGTTATCTGGCAGTCTAGAGTGGTTACAGCTTTCAAGACCACTTCTGCTTCTGAACGGAAGGCACTCTGACCAATGACTGATTGCGGAGGTGGAACAAGGGCCCACCTTAACACAGGACTCTTTCAGTGGTCAGTATTTTCCCCAGAGCTCCCCACTAGAATGACAGAGACTTGGACAGCTCTGCATTATAATTTCACAGCTCCCTCATCCAATCCTACTTCTTCCTCCTCTTCTTTTCATAGGTCTTACTCCTATGAAACATCGGTCCTCCTAACTCCTTCTCAGAGCCAGCTTCCTGGAGGACCCAGCTGATTCAAGTCCCCTTTGCCTCTCAGAAGTGATCCCATTTAGATGATAAATTATATGCTCACACTGAACTTTGCCCCTCTCCCACTTCCACCATTAGGGCTCCCTCAGTGATGGAATGACATGCAGCTGGGGCACCTGGGTGACTCAGTCAGTTGAGCATTTGACTCTTGATATGGGCTCAAGTCATGTTATCAACCCCTGCATCAGACTCCTTGCTCAAGGGGGAGTCTGCTTGAGACTCTCTATCTCCCTCTGCCCCTCCCCCACTTGGGCATGCACTCTCTCTCTAAAATAAATAAACCTTAAAAAAAAAAAAAAAAAAAAAGACTGACATACAGAGCACATTTTACCATATTAATCACAGACATAACATGAAACCACAAAGTCTCTGACTTGCTCAAGACAGGGTCCCATAGGGATGTCACTTCTGCTGACCTGTCTATCCAGAGATTGCATTACTAGCTCTGACCAAAATATGAGGTTAATTTGACAAAACCCAGTGAATCCGTGGTTAAATTCAAATGATCACATCTTCCTTGTGTTTTATCAAACCAAACGAACAACTCCAGTGTAGGGACTTTTCTGGCTTCCCAGCCTGTGACCTTGGTTTGCATCTCCCAGTTCTCAGCAGGGCACATGGTTTGGTCTGGCCAGAGGTTCTCACAGGCTCCATACCCCTCTCACTCCTCAGCGCTGTCTCCATGCCTTCATCTTCAGATTGTGCCTTTCCAGCCTGCAGGGAGAACAGCTTAGTTCCAGGCTCCTGCATGGTCCATCTCCACAGCCCTTCCTGAGATACACACAGGCTTTCTCTTGATGGATCTTCTCTGTGCCTCCACTTCCCGAGCTCCTGTATCCCCCTCCTCCATTCTGTCCTCAGTCTGAGCTCCTTTTTCACCTGCCCCTCTGATCATCCAAGCTAATCTCAGGGCCCAGGTCAAGCCCCTTCCCTGCTTGGGAGGCCTCTCCTGCCGCCACAGGATCAATGGTGACTGAAGAGCATAGATCTAGTCCAGCAAACTCAACTAAGCCTTTCCCTGCAGGCCTTTCATCTTACTGGGGAGTTTCTCTGCCATCCTGGCTGTGTTCTCTGGACTCCCTGCAGTCTCCTGTCAGTCTGAGGCCCTGCTCACCGAAGCCAGGCAGCCCATGGGTCCAGCTGGTCCCTGTGGAATAATGCTCCAGGGCATGAGGCATTTTCAGCTCCCTCACTCCTTGTAAGCTCCTTCCCTTGAGGGAGGGTAGCTTGGCTGATGGCTCCTGCAAGACTCAGGGCTTCCTTTATACTTTGGCACCAACTGTAATGTCCTCAAGTCCCACCATACCTAGAGCCCAGAGAGATGTTCTGGCACCCTAACTCCCTGCTGACCCCCAAGGGGCTCTTGGTCCAGAGCATAGGAGGGGAAGGAGAATTGAGAAGGCTAATGATCTACTTCCTGCTGAGGTGAAATTACCTCACGAACATGAAGTAGCATTCACACATTCCTGCTTCCTTTTTGGGAGGCATTGGTGTTCTCTTTCCCATAGACTGTCTTACTTTGCTATCCACAAGGACATTCCTTCTAGCCTTCCTAATCATTCTCATTCATTCATTCACTGCGCAATGTGTTCAGTGCCTTCTGTGTGCAAGGCACAGAGTTGGGCATCCGAGCCTCAGACTTCAGGGCGCAGGATCTAACTACTCTCTTGGCCCCTGAAAGCACCTTGGTGTTCCTCCTCCTCCCTTATGATCTTAAAACACCTGTGGGCAAGCACATCATGAGACACTGTATCCGTAGAACCTGAGAAAATCATTCTTGAGAATGGAGTGACCATGCTCAGTAATGATATTCATTTGTTTATTCATTCAGTGAATACTATCAGGTCCTTATTGTGTATCAGGCACTGTGCTAACACCTGGGATACTGTTGAGCAAAAGAGACATCGTCCCTACAAAGACCGGTGTCTGAGAGAGACATTAAACAAATAGGCCTGTGAATAAGTTTATCATCACAGGTGGAGAAAAGTGTTTGGAAAGAAAATAACAGATTGTAAAACACAGGGAATACAGGAGTGGCTGGTCAGGGAAGGCCACTTAAAGTGACCTCTGAGGGATGGTCAGCTCTGACCGGGACAGGATAGGATGACCTCTCACTCCTTGCCCACCTTCTTCCCCAGCCTTCCACCCCTACCTTCCACCATGTTCAGGACCGAGGGTGGAGAGCCTCCCGACCACTGCATGGAGCACTGCATCCTCGCTTCAAAGTCCTGATCTCAAACAAGGGGAAAGTTTACTCCCAAACCAGGTTTTATGGCTTTCATTGTCTTCCAAAGAGTCAGCTCATGGCAACTGCGTCCAGGAGAGGGGGCTAGCCGGCAGCAGCCCAGCTCCCAGCAGCCAGGGAATGCCGCACCGTGGCAGGAGCAGAGCCTCCTTCCAGACAGGGGCTTTGGAATGGCTGCATTAAGAATGATTGTGGCAATAAAGTTCTATTAGCCATCTGGAACAATGGTGCACTCTCCAGGGCCAGGCGCTCGGTCGCTGATGGCTGCAGACAGATGTGCACAGAGAAGGGCTCCAAGGGACAGGCTCTGGTGACTGTCTGGGATGGAGGTCAGTTAGAGGGGGACACCAGCCCTGGCCAGTCTGAGGCAGGGCACTGAACACTACAGCCAAAACACCTGGATGAATTCTGTTTCCATCTCAGATAAGATGCTCAAGAAAACAGTTAGGGTATCATCATTTAGAAAACAGCTTGCCTTTACTTGGATAAATGTGAAAGATATGAATGATGTATCAGAGATAATTAACAGGAAATCTCCCTTCTCCTCCCAAGGCTGTTCTCTGACCCTCCCACAAGGGCTACCTCACTTGGGAGTCGGACAAAGCTAAGTTCAAACTTGGGCAAGGTCATTTAACAGGCTGTGTGACCCTGAGGCTCCCATAGAATCTCTGAGTTTCAGTTTCTCACCTGTATAATGAATGCAATAGCCTGTCTCTTCGCTAGCTTCTGGATGGAGGAAGTGGAGTGCTTAGCCTCCTCCTTTAATGGGTATTATTAACAGTCCTCAGGAGCAGCCCTTTCAGGAATACAGGCTTGGGAATGCAGTTGAGGCTGACAGTGAGGGAGAACCCTGATGTCCCTATCCCATTTCGGGCACCTCTGTGTCCCACAGTTATGGGGACAATTATTCTTTGGCCGTGTGCTTCCAACCCTCACCTCACGAGAATGAATTAACAGGAGCATAAACACAGGTGTCACTGTGATTTATGGAGTAATTAATAAACAATTAAGGTGTCTTGGAGCACAATTACACATTTTATTTCAGCCGCCTTGTGTGGCAATGACTTGGCTTACCTACAGTCAGGGTTGAAGACAGCACCCGGCCTTGTTGGGTAGAGAGTGATGGGGAAGGCTCTGTGGGTTTTATGGGGTAAATACTTCCTGAGAGGCATGACGTCAAATGAGCTGCCCTCAAAGGCAACCAGGCCTAAACATACCTTTCAATGACTCTGCAAGGATTCTGCTCCATCCAGGGGCAGAGAAGCTTCTAGGTGTGATCTGCTCACAGGCTCCTGGAGCTGACCTGGAGATCCCAAGGCACATAGACCTATGCCAGCCCTGCCCGGCACTACTGTGAGCATTCTTTCCAGGCTTGTGTGGAGCTCTGTTTCTAACCTGGGCTCCTGCCTCTGCCTGCAGAAAGGAAGAAAACATCAGTCACCTCCCCTCACTGGGGGGCAATGGTTTCCTCAATGCTGAAAGGCAACAAGGCTTCCTCCCTCTGTCACCATTCTGGTCCACTTACTGGTTCCCTCCAGTCAGGGGCATTGCCAGGTGGCCCTTCTTGGCATGCTCCCTTCACACTCTCCCCGCACCTATTTCCACCACTAACTCCTATCTAGTTGCTTCCCAAATGTTGCCGGAGCCTACCCATCCAACCCCACCACCACCATGCCTCATCTTAAAACCCTTTACTGCTTCCCTTTGACCTTAACCTTACAGCAGCCTACATGTTACCCACCCCACCTCAATACCACCATGGCAATTCACCCCGCTCCTCACCCATGACACACCCTCACTCCTCTTCATCCTTACGGAGAACCTCTGCCATGGTCACTCTGAGTGCCAAACCAGACACAAATATTCTCCTCATGGACCAACTCAACTCCTGTGGTCTTCTCTGACTTGTTGGGATGCCACCTCACAATCCACCCCACTCCTACCCTCACCCCCCACCAAGCACCCTATTTCTACTAGTCTAGCTTGATGTTCTCACCACTCAGTTCACCATCCCAAACCCAAACCCATCTGTGGGAACCCAGTTTCTGAGTTTCTTTTTCCAGAGAGCCTTTCCTGGCTAATCCGGCCCACGCTGACCTCCCCTACCATGACGCTGTCTGATGCCTCAAAGTCTCAGACAGCGTCAGCACTGTGCCTCTTTGGCTTTTGTTTTGTTTTGTTTTGTTTTTGCTTGCTGCACCTGGCTGTGAGGTAGTATAGCATAGAGGGCACGAGCTCAGCTCCCAGGCAGAGGCAAATCTGGGTTCAAGTCCTGACTCCACCCTTTATCTCTATGACCTTAAACAAGGTACTTAAACTCAGCATTTTTTTCTACATCTATAAAGTGAGGATCATTGCTTTAAAGAATAAAGGAGCTAGGGGCACCTGGGTTAAGCCTCTCTGCCTTTGGCTCAGGTCATGATCTCAGCATCCTGGGATCTAGTCCTGCATTGGGCTCTCTGCTCAGTGGGGAGCCTGCTTCCCCCCTCTCTCTGCCTCCCTCTCTGCCTACTTGTGATCTCTCCCTGTCAAATAAATAAAATCTTTAAAAAAAAAAAAAAAAAGAATAAAGGTGCTAAAGTGCTTCGCATAGGACCTGGTATGATAAATGTTCAGTGAAAATTAGCCTTTATTATCACATGATCTCACAGGTGCACACACACACAATCTTTATGAGGTTTTTAAATGTCACAAAGTCAAGGACCCATTCAAATGTTTCAGACCTAGAAAGAGATAAGCTACCATTCAGAAACCAGGCCACATTGACACTAATCCCATCTTTTGCTTGAAGGTCTCTTGTTTCTTCCCACTGAAACTCCAGTTTTAAACATCCATCTATAGCTGACATCCCAAAGCCCCTGCAAAATATACCTGTCTGTGGTTCCAAGTTGAGAGTTCAGGTGGGAATCAAGTCGCCAGGTAAAATAAAGGACGCTCTTGCAATGTTTGGGACATACTCATACTGAAAAAAATCATTGTTAACATGAAATTCAGATTTAACAAGGCATCCTGTGTTTTTATTTGCCAACTCTGGCGACCATAGATGGGAACTTTTGAGGGACCTCCAGCCATGAAGCACTGTCTCATTTCTCCCATTGGGAATTTCCATTGCAACCAAATTGGTTTCCCTGGAGCCCTCTCATATAGACCTCGAATTATGTTTATTATGGTCAAGTCAATTCTTCAGTAAACACATCTAAATGCAAATAAGCATTAAAACCCACATAATGGTTTTAACAGCTTTCCTGACATTCTCTCCACTTCCTGCCCTTATGAGTCTCTGCCCTTATCACATCAGGAACACACACAAACTCACAAAGGAAAAATAAATACGATGGATGGGAGCTAGCCACAATACAATTTAAGGTCTCTACCAATTTTGACCTTGCATGTAGAATGTGGTGGAATGTTCACTGGTACCTTATATGTCCAGAATGCCCTAAAAGATGATCATTACCCTGACTGGTAATAGAATTCTTAGATCGTAATCCTTTTCTTTCGATGTTGGTAAATATTGTTCCACAGACTTCTGGCTTCCCGTATTGCAAATGAGTCTAAAGTTCTTTCCTTTGGAAACAACCCACTTTTTCCACCAACAGCCTGCAAAATTTTCTCATTTTCTTTGGAGCTCAGTGATGCCATCTGATTGATTTCTGTTTGCAACTATCCTAGAATCCACAGTGAGCCCATCCATACTCCAGACCATGTCTTTTTTCAGTCAGGAAATGTTTCTTCTGTGATTTCTTTAATTATTATTTCTCCATCCACCCTTCTAGAACTATTGGTTTGTTTGGGTTTGTCCAGATTACATTTCTTGGTTCTATTTCTTAGCTTTTTAAAAAGCTCATGATCAAAAAATAAAATAAAATAAATTTAAAGCCCATGATTTCTATATCTTTGTTTTTACTTTGTGAGCTCTTTATCCCATATGATCACCCAGAATGTAATCCAGAATGCTAATTTGGTTCCCAGCAGTGACCAGCCCTCTACAGTTTGCCTACCATTTTTATTTTTAATTAAGAAATTGCTTTTTGTTGTTTTAGAAAATAAGTGTTTTCCCTAGTTTTCCTTGAGAGGTCTTCCTTCTATTCTACTAAAGCTCTCTTCTGCCTCATCATTTTGTGCTTCCTAAGTAAAAGCCACCTGTTCTTGTCGTTTACTAAATTCCCTTAAGTGGGTGATGAGTTTTCCTTTTCTACTCATGATTGTATGTTCCCTGGGCACTCAGACAGTTTGGGCGTGGAGGATCTCTTGAACAAGAAGGCACCAAAAAGATGGTGGATTTTTGCCTTCTAGTAGGCTGGCAGTTAATGAGCTGTCAAATGATTACCACTATCATCTGCTCAGTGGGGAAGGAAGGAGCTCTGCCCCAACAGTCCCCTCCTATAGGGCAGATGGGCAGTCTTCTCCTACCTTGCCCCACTGGTCGGCAAGGTCAGGCAGCACTTCTAGGGACCACCTGGATCTGGCATTCATTCAGCAGCGCTCTGAGGAGACTTTGAGCTCTCTTAACAGCTGAGCCTCTCAGGGGATTGTGGAATTCCATCTCCCCTCAACCCCTTCTTGCCCAGTCCCTGAGAAAGCAGAGCCTTCTCTGCCCTGGTCACTCTGCCCTCACCTGAACCAAACTCCCAGCATTACATGCGCTTTGAGCTCCCCAGCAGATCCATCTGCCAATCTGTTAGTCTGTGGAGGGAATTTTGCTATGGGAAGGGTCTGGAGGCCACAGGGCTGGAGACTATCTACCCTCAGAAAACTAGCTGCCCCCAGTCTCCATTGTAAATATTATTACTGTCCTGCCTCTTCATCACTGCCTGGGAAGAAAACAGTTCCTCTGGGATAACTGAGTGAATAGTTCCTTTCAAGGCAATTTTGGGAGAGCAGGAAATAACCCAAGTTTAGAATCAAAAGACTTGGGTTTGAGATCCAACTCTAAGCATTTTGTAAATATTGAAGTACATACATATGTCACCATGAATTATCTCTTTAATCATATTACTGAACAAGACTCATTCCAGACCTAGGTCCTGAGCGAGGTCCTCCCAGTGCTCTCTCTGACAATAGTTATTTTTTCTGCAGAGCACTCCACTCAACTCTTTAGGGAAAGGGAACCATGATAAATCAAAGACTAAATAACAATAGCAGAGACTACACCATATTTTCATAGCATGTTTATGAGGACATCATCTAGAAGAGAGCTAAAGGGCTTACTGAAGTCAGGATATTTTACGTCTATTGCTTTTGCCTTATCTTCCAGACCTGTCATTCTGACATTGGAGGAAATTAAAGTGGTCTGATGTGATTGGTTCCCTGCACAGTCACATTGGTTTTCATCCAGTACCCTCTAGTTTTCTGGTATTTGTAAATTAATTATTGAATGATTTGTTGCAATATCTCTCTCAGGATAATAGTGCCTGTCACAGCACATGACATTTATAATATGTTTTTTAGTTTCTTGGCAATGTGTGCTAAGTAAATGTAAATTCTTATTGTTGGCCTCTATCGAAGGTGTCAGATAATCAGGCATGAGAATGAGTGGACAGGTTGGGCTTTCCCTCTGAGCAGGATATCCCTCCCATCAAGAACTCCCTCTGGGAAAGGAACTGTAAAAAAAAATAATAATAATAATTCTATCCTCATCTAATTTGTAAGATACAGCCATTTTCCCCTTCCTTCTTTTCCTCTTCTCACTCATTTATTCACCAGGTAATAATGCACCTTTCCAGGAAATATTTATTCAAGTGAAGACACCTTCAAGCACACCTGATTGTTTGACCCAAGCAAGATGTGAGATGTCTCTACCTTGCCCCAACATCTGCCAATTCAGAGATATTAGAAACCAAAACCAAGGCCCCAAGTTTCAGTCACTAACTAAAGACAGTGGTCTGTGGCACCTTTTGAGTCTGTTATGAAAGAGGGACAGAAGTGAAGGCAAAGGGATCTTAGGCTCAATGCCCCCTCAATGCCTGGAGCAGATCACACAGTCCCTCAGGACATCACATGTTCAATTGGAGTTACTTCACCAACCATCCTCAGAGAATCCTTCTAGAGAGTTACTTGGCTTGATATTAGGTTCATAGGACACAGACACAGTAAATGTATTCTTCAACCAAAGGAGAACCAGATTCTCTTACCACTGACCTGGAAGCCTAGTGGTTACGTGCGAAACCCCATGGCAGCAGGGATGAATCCCAACAAATTTTGAGCTAGGCAATGGAAGACTTTGGTACAGATACTGCCTGCCATTCCCATCCTTTAGTGGTCTTCTCTCTCTCTTTACCTTCACTTTATATTATCTCTGATGGCTCATGAAACTCCCAGATAAGTGTATCTTCTCCAGACAGTGTTCATTGCTCACATCTTTCACAATCTATCTGTAGCCATCAAACTTACCTGTCCTCGGTCCCTATCAGAAGATCTGTGTGGTCATTCAAACTCTTCAAGAAAACAAAATTGGAAATATGGGTGACCAATAATAGCTTATTGCTTTATATTCTAACTAAAAACACTGTGACCTTACAGAGGTAATTTCAGCTATGTGGCAAAAAAAAAAAAAAAAAAAAGAGGTTTATGTACTTACTTCTCCATGCACTTAAAACTCACCAGGCCAATTGTAAGACCTCCTATTTGAACTTACATTTCAGCCTCCCACCAATGGAGGAGAGATGGGATGGCCCTAAAAAGAAGCTCAAAACTGAAAACTTACCACATTAGAAGTGAGAAAATGCCAGACTCTGCTTTGAGTTCTAGGTTCCATGCACTGGAGAAGACATGACTGAATTAAGAGTAACCCTCTCTCCCAGTCTCAGGTATTTGGAGCTCTGGATTACTGCAAGGTTCACGAAGGAACAAGCCCAAATTGGGCAGGAGGAGCCCTAAGATCCAGTTCTATTGTTGCCACTTATTCACTAGGTGCATAAGGCTCTTCTCTCAGAGCCTGACTTCCATGCTATAAACCACAGAACCTGATCTGGAGTCTCTAATGTCTCTTAACTGTTATGCAATGCGGTTCTCACCTTCACTTGTCTCTTCCCAAGTGAAGAAGTTATAGTTGCAGGATTGGGGGATAATAATGTAGCATCTACCATTCCTGCTACCATGAAGCCTTTTATTCCAGATAGCCCTTGTACTTTTTTTGAACAATGTACCCTGGTCTTTAAGAGCTGGCTCTTGCCCAGATTCACTTCCAAGCAGAAGGCCAGGCTCCCTCTCCTAGCTGCACTTTGAAATGTAAAGTTTTGTTTTGTTGGGTTTTTTTTCACCACTAACCTACATTCAGGGGAGTGGAGCCTAGCTGTTGCTTTTAGAGATGTGCCCTGCATCCTTAATGGCCTTGGCATTCCCACTAGAAATGGTGTCACATTCACAACCCAGATTCAGCCTAAACTTGCAGGCTAATCAGATAGGAAGTATCCCTGTATACACAGCAAGTGGCTCAGTCGAAGCTCCAGAGCCTTCCTTTTCCAGACCTTAAGGCCCATAAAGTTACCAATCAAACATCTGCCAATCACCCCACCAGTAACCCCAGGAATGCCACAGTTAAGGAAGTGGCCATGAGATCTTCATAGAAAAGACCTTGCTGAATTATTTCTAGAACAGTCAGAAATTCTGGGGTTAAATGTAGCTCTGAGATTATCACTTAACCTCTCTGTGCTTCAGTTGCCTTTTCTGTGAAACAGGGGTACTAACACCTGTCTTGACTTTGGCCAAGAATCAACAGAGACGACAGATGCAAAAGAAAACACCTTGTAAACCAGGGTTTTTGGGGGAGGGTGGAATCTTTTTTTTTTTTCTTAAGATTTTATTTATTTATTTGACAGAGAGATCGCAAGTAGGCAGAAAGGTAGGCAGAGAGAGAGGTGGAGGCAGGCTCCCTGCTGGGCAGAGAGCCCAATGCAGGGCTCAATCCCAGGACCCTGAGATCATGACCTGAGCTGAAGGAAGAGGCTTAACCCACTGAGCCACCCAGGCGCCCCAGGAGGGTGGAATCTTAATTGTCAGAGAATTGTTTCAAAATAAACATGTCAAATCTCCTTTCCCCACTCTCTAGATGTCGAACTCCCCAAATCCAGGGTGGCACCTGGCCATATGTATTCTGAAAAGACCCCTAGAAGATCCTGGTCCACACTGACCCATTGCATGCTGTGTGGGTATGAAAGGTGATTGATAGGATGTGAACTTCATTCCTAACCGATGTCTGGGTGACTCTGGAGGAACTATTCAGGAAATTATGGACTCAAAGTATCTGAAACAGTCATCCATCTTAGCGAAAAGATCCTTGTCCCATGAGCCCAAGGAGGAAGATGGGCCCTCTGTCCAATTGGCAACAAAGCTATATTAGGGCACGTAAAGACAAAGACAATAGAGTCAAGGGTGGTCCCTATTGTGAGATGATGGCAGGGATGCCCCAAACTATACTTAGTTCCCAAAAAACATGTAACTCCCAGGGTTCTCTGAGATTTGTTCTTTTCTTACTACCTTGCCAAAAGTCAATTGAATCAGGCCTTGACATACAAACTCCTAAAACAAAAGCCCATTCACTAAAATTCAGAGGTAAGAACAGGAAGCCAGATGCACCACCTTTTGTTCTTCCATCCTAGTCCCGAGGATGAGAGTCCACCATGCAGACATGTGAATGCAATGGATTAACCACTTCTCAGCTGGTCACAGATGCCAGGATCCCTGCTGGGTTCCCAGGTTGCTCCCCAGCAGAAGCATCAAAAATTGAGTCTTTCTCCTGACTGGGCTCCCTGAACCCTCTTCCTGATGTCAGAGATGCCTGGAATTGAGCAGCCAGCCAATTTCAGCTCAGTGATAGAGTTTTATCCCAGACTCTGGAGTCTTGACTGTTGTTCACATTGACTAAAGCATAGCCTACTTATCTTTGTCCATATTTACATATACATTAATCTAACACAAGGCCCTTAACAGCTATCATTCATACCCAGCATGGCATTTAGGCACATTCTTGGACACAGGTCCTTTGAAAACCTGAGTACCATTAATAGTAAACACGCCAATGATACCACACAAGCATGCTTACATGCAAGATATCTTGTATGGTAGTATTTAAAAAATGACCTCAAGTCTTTGATGTTTCTCCCATTAAAAGGTGGAAACTCTATCCCCTCCACTTGAATCTGCACAAACTTATGACTACTTCAACTAGCAGAGAATGGTAGAAGTGATGCTATATGACAACCAAGCAAGGCTGTGCAGCTTCCACTTGGATCTCTCAGAACACTCACTCTGGGAGAAGCCAGATGCCACGTAAGAAGTCTAACGTGATGAGATCATCATGCTAGAGAAAACACATGTAGGCACTCCAGCTGGCAACCCCAGGTGAGCTCCTAGGCAGCCCGTAAGCACCAAATGCAACCGTGTGAGTGAGCCATCTTGGACCTCCAGACTTATCAAGCCTTCAGATGATTCCAGCTCCAGCCAACTTCTGACAGTAACCACGTCAGAAACCCCATGGGAGAGGCACCCAGCTAAACTCTTTCTAGATGCCTGTCCCCACAAAATTGTGAATGAAATTAAGTGATTGTTTTAAGTTTAGGGTAGATTGTTTCACAGCTAAAGTAAGTGACACACCTTCTAATTCCAATGTTTAAAAAATACGGCAATGAATATGAGAGGTAGGCATTTGCTCAGATCACTTGATCTGTCAGCCAGGCACTCTCATACCCTATAGATGGGGATAAAAGTTGGTCAATCTTACCAGAAACAATTTTGGCAACACCCAGAGCTTTAAAACACCCATCCTTTGACCTCTCAATTGCGATTCTAGGAGTCTGCTCTAGTGATTTGATTATAGATATATACAAAGAATTATCTGAATCAGGTGTAAGGATGCTCATTAGTGTTATCTATAATAGCAAAACATTGGGAATAACCTAAATGTTCCCCTGAGAGGGTGGTTAAATAAACTATATTTGCATAAGAAAATGCTTTACACTTGTTTTAAAACAAGTTTTTGAAGTATATTTCATGACAAAATATTCACCATCTAACAATTAATAAAAATTTATATTACAAATGGTATTTTCCTTATATAAAAACTACACATATCTGGAAGAGAAAATCTCACAAATTTTATATATATATACATACACACACACATATATATATATTTAAAGATATTATTTATTTGTTTATTTGTCAGGGAGAGAGCATAAGTGCAGGAGGTGGGGTCAGGGAATGGCAGGCAGGAAGAGAAGCAGGCTCCCTGCTGAGCAAGGAGTCTGATGCAAAACTTGATCTCAGGACCCTGGGATCATGACCTGAGCCAAAAGCAGACACTTAACTAACTGAGCCACCCAGGTGTCCCCCAAAAAACCTCAAATTATAAAACTGATAATGTCTAAATACTAGTCTGGCTTTCTAGGGGTTTTTTTCTATATTTTCTACATTTTCTTTTTTTTTTTAAGATTTTAATTATTTATTTGAGAGAGAGAGAAGAAGCAGAGGGAGAGGAAGAAGTAGACCCCCAAAGTCAGATATCTAATTGACTGAGCTACCCAGGCACCTGTATTTTCTACATTTTCTATAATCAACATGCACTACTCTTATAATGAGGGGAGAAAAGATACTTTGAAGAGAAAGTAAAAGAGTGATGCCCAAATTGCCAAGAATGGGATAAGAACCTCTGCACCAAGCACCATTTACTTATAGAGGGCTAACAGGATGGCCAATCCCAGCTATACACAGAACCGAATAGGAAACTGGAGAGCCTGAAACTGAAGCTCAGAAACCAAACGTCCAAGGGAAGCTGGAAAAAGAAATTCCAAGATGGAGAACCATCCAGTCCTTCGTCCAACCAAAGCCCCAAGGGCCCTGGCCATATCACAACGAGTAGACGGTGACATCTCCTACAGTCTGCTACAGGACTATGTGGGAAGACAGCCCCTCATATGTGTCCGTGTGTGGGGGAGGGGAGGAGGAACTTGAGTGGGGCATCCGTTCTTGAGCTCCTGGGGCATCTATCCTTCTATCCTTGAGCACTTGCGCCAGCAAAATGCGAACTCTAGCACTGCACTGTCCAATCCGGTAGCTGTTACCTGTGCGAACTATTTAAATTTAGACAGATTTAAATAAATAAAACTCAAAACTCAGTTCTGTCACACTAGCCACATTTCAAGTGGCTAATGGTTATCATATTGGACAGAGCAGGCTAGGACTTTTCCGTCATCACGGAAAGCGCTGCTTCAGGGAATTGCTTAGCTTGGATTCTGAGATTTCTACAGGGAGAGTGACATGTGGTGGAAAGATAGAATGGGAAGTGAACTAGGCCACCTGAAACCCAGCTGTCAGACTTACCAAATGTGAAATCTCAGACTCACTATTAACCTCTCTGAGTCTCAGTTTCCTTATCTATCCAATGGGGAAAATATCTGCCACGTAGCGCCGTGACAAAGAGTAAATGATGCCAAGACCACAAACTGCGAGATGCGAGCCTATACTCAGTCGATGTTCAAACAACTGTGGTTGTTAGAGAGGTGAGGATCCCTGAACCTTTCCAAGAGCATCTCAGAATAACCAAACCAACCAGACCTGCTCGTAAACCAGGAATCTCTGCACTCAGAATCAGGCTAGAAATAAGAGGCCCTTCAGCTTTTTAAAAAAATTTTAAGGCCACCTGTCTCACACCAAATGTAAGCCCAAGACGATGAGCACCAAAGGAAGCAGGGCAGAAGATGCCTGGGAGCTCTGTGGCCATCCTTTCTCCCCACAACAAAGCCTTTTGTCCCCATCCTGCAGATGGGGTTCAGCAAGGTTATCAGTGGTGCAGCCGGGACTCAAACCCAGGTCTCAAAAGGCCCCCACCTCCCCTGTTACCTGTTAACGGCTCTTTCCACAACGGCATTCAGGAGGCCTGCTGAGTCACAGTCTAAACCCTTCCTTGAGCAGGACAAGGCTGTCAGGGGAGATAAGGGGACACTGGATGCCTGGGCTCAGGGTGGCAGGCAGCAGGACTCCTGCTAATCCCATGGAAAGGTGAAGAACTGGGTGCACACCATCAGGGGGTTAGCCAGAGGACACAAAACACACTCCCAAGCATTACTTAGTGGGGGAAGAAAAAGAGAAATAGAACACACAGCTTGTGCAAATGGAATCGAGTGTCTACTCCAATCAGAATTGAGCACCGACCTCAGGAAGGAGGAATGAGGAATAATTGGCCTTCCAGGGGCAGGCAGCAAGTATAAACACAAGAAACGTTATTCCCGTTCAGCTCGTACATAAAGCACAGTTACGGAGTGAGGGAGCCAATTTCAGCATGACAGGAAGAGGCATAAAAAGGATATGTGGAACCGTAAGCCTCTTCCCCAGGATGGCATAACCACGTTATAACTAGACAAAATGCTCGAATGGGCGCCGCGGCTAATTAACAGTGGCCCCTTTAAAAAGAGAGCTCTGCTTATTTTTATGGACGTGCTGAACATAACTAGCAGGATTTAAAATCCGGCTCCCCTTACTAGTTTATTTTTCCCTATAACTTGAACCAAGTTGTCCCTGGGTTCCAGACTAATGAAATGCTTATTTAGAAGCTGTGGCCATCTGTGGCTGGTGCTGCTGTGTTGGTTCCTGCTCCCTGCCCAAGGGTTGATGAGGTTCGGGGGCATGGGGAATTTCCCTCGATGCCCAGGCCAAGGAAGCTCACTTAGATGGGAAGTGACTCACTGGGAAGAAAGATCAGGCCCCGGCGCTCCTCGAGTTCCTCTTGCTCCATGGGGGCTGGCTCCCAGCTGCAGGGGAAATCCTGACAGCTGGCATGCTGGTGGTCTCACCTGCCGCTGGTGCGTGTTGAGCCGCACAGGGAAATAGAAACCTCATGCTGGTGCCCGCCATAGGCAAGGATTCTGCACACTGGTGACCCCAGGGGCCCAGGGTACCCCTCCCTTCTGCCCTCCACCTCACTTTCTCCTTTCCTACAAGGGAGAACACAAGTCTGTGATGCTTATCTTTGCTCCTTCCCTCCATTTACACATGGGATTTTTAAAAATCAGGTGTATTACACTGTTCTCAATATCATCAACACTGGAGCCCACCTGCTACTGCTGCTCCCTTGCATACTTTCCCGAAAACACGCCCCTCCCCCAGCATCTCCTGACCTGGGTCCATCCGTAGTGATGGCAGATATAAACATCTGGCAGAACACTTGCTGCCCCGCTTCAGGATGAGCCCCACGGATGGCAGTCTGCTCATTAACACTGTCCTTGCGGCACCAAACCTGCTGCCCCTTCTGCCTCAGCCCCTGCAGCCCACAGGATTTCTTTGTGTCTGCTCACTTTTCTCCCCTCCCAGTTCTAGACTCTCTGAGTGATAACAAACAGAAAACAGCTTCCTTAGTGTGTCTCCATCTCCTGTCTCTGGCCCCCTGCCCTGCTTAGCGTCTCTGGATATCATACCTCCAACTCCATTCCATGAACTTTTGATGTGAACCTACTCCATGCCTGGCATTGTCTGGGCCAACTGTCCTCCCACTTGGCTCCACGAGGGCCTCCACTGTCCATCTTGTCCCCACACCTGAAAAAAATGCTTGACAAGTAATCTTGGGGTAGATGAATGCCTGCATCAGAGGAGACAGCCATGCAAACAACCAATAAAGCACAATGTAATCAGTGCTATAAAACAACAACAAAAACACCTGAGTACAAAGTCCTTAGGGAATTCAGAAAAGAGGTCAGTTAATTCTGCCTGGGGAGAGATGCATTCTAGGCAGAGGGCACCGGACATTCAAAGGCATGGCAGTGCATGAGTATAAGGAGGCCAGTGAAGTGGTCAGCTCAGTTGACCATGTTCTTGCTCAACAGCAAAGCTATGAAGCCACACAAGGACTGACCATGATATCTCCATGTGGGGGTCAGTGTACACTCTGGTTGAGATTGGCTTGCCTTCATAATAAGCAGAAATGCCAGTCCCTGAGCTCCACACAGTCCATCTTATGGGATAGGCTCTGGGGACACAAGGATGAAGCAGACCAGTCACAGCACTCCAGTAGACTGAGGGAGAAAGATCAGTTGGGAAATTATGGTCAAGTGGGATGAGGATGCCTGAGGGCTCTGCCAATTTCGGGCAGCTGAGCCATGCTGGTGCCAACCGCCATGAGCTCTGAGGTGGAAGGAATGGACCTCAATGGAGATGGAGACACATTTAGGGAGTTGACATCTTGAAGGAATATATTTAAGACACTGGTTTGTTTTCAGAAGGGCCAAGAAGGCCAGAGAACAGATGGAAGACATCTAGTTCAGATCCCACGAACCCCAGAGAATAGCCTCAGATGTTGAGAAGGATCTGGGCCCCCCTAACCCCAATCCAAAACCAGGCACAGAGGGAGACCGTGTCTTCTGTGGGAAGGCAGACACTTCTGCTAGGCACCAGGTGACCTCATCTAACTCCTTTTTCCTTTTCCACCCACAATGGTTCTCTCTTTCATTCCTTCTTTCTGGTCTTCTCCCTCCTTGGGGGGTAGAGAGGCTGGGGAGAGGGAAAGTAGAGAAAGGGGATAGAAAGCATGTCTGGAGAAAAAATAAAGAGGGACGAATAAACAAGAGGAGGAGAGAGGTGGTGGCATCATGAAGGACTCTTGCCACTAAGTCAGTGCCACAGCAGGACTTCTCCAAGGGTACAGGAGGGGCCTGGAGACCTCTACTCCAGGGCCTGGCCAGGAGGATCTTCCCAAGGGCCTGCAGAAAAGTCCTGGGGAGGGCTGAGTTCATTGCCCTGGGTTCTAGACCGCAGCCCCACAGGCCTCCCTTCCCATGCCAGGGGTACCAAGGGGTACCCTCCCCACAGGGTACTCTCTACCTCCTCTCTAGCACAGAGAGCCAGCCAGCCCAGAGGGCCTGGTTCACAAAGGCTGCTCTGGATTTCTTCCTTCATCGGGGGCCCATTCTGCCTGGGAATTCTAGCGAGGCTGCTGCTCTCACCTGACTCTGACGAAGGGCAGGGGAGGATTCCGAGACCCGACAGTTTACAGGCCGTCTTCTGCTTCCTGCAATTCTGCTCTTCAAATTGCTTTGGTTCAAATTCTTTGTGGTTTTTCTGGGCTGCTGGGAGGAGAGCGCATTGATTTTGTTTTGATAAGGTCAGCAGTGATCAGCTCTGACAGTCAAGCAGATAACCTGTCCCCCTCCCCCTCCACTAGATGTGGCTCCACATGCAGAACTAGAGGGAGAGAAACAAAGACAGGGAGGAGCAGGCGGCCTCCTTTGTCTCTGCGCTTCTGAAAACCTCTCTAAACCCCATCAGCAAAAGCAGCCTCCTCTCAGGTTGCAGTCTCAGAGAAGCAGTAAGGGCACACTTGATCTTTTCCATGTGCAGTTTCATTTTCCTTTCCCTCTGTGTGTTCCTGCCCTGCAGCCTACTCTCCTAGACGGTGACTCACTTTCCTCCAAAGAACCAATTAAGTAGCACAGAACTGCAGCAGACTCCTGATGACACTGATTAACGTTCAGAACCCGTAGGATGGTTCAGACTGAGGTGCCTAGGAGGACTTGGAGAGGGTCCCTCTGAGGTTTCACACAACTGATTGGATCTTGATGAGAAGAGCGCTTGGACCGTTCCCACTTTGCTAAGGTCACTAGAGGGGCGGTCGCTTGGAGCTCCCTCACCAGGAAGAGTTCACAGTTCCCCCAAAGTGGCGGGCATGTTCCCAACCAAGCTTGGCAGCCAAGCGCTGCCTCTCCTTGGAGGCCTCCCAAATATCACATAAAACAGTATCTATGTGCACATGGGTATATGTCTAGAGAGAAGATCCAGGACTGTCATCAAATTCTCCAGGAGACCCATGATCCGAGAAAGTTAAGGAATATTGTTCTACAAAATCCTTTCAAGGATCCTTTAGAATATGCCAGGCAGGCTCCCCAAAACACCTCGAAACTGTCAGTGCCATGGCAGCTTCCCTGAGACATCAAAATCCAAAACAATGAGTGATGTCTTTTTTTAAATAATAATAAAATAGAGTCCTATGTTCTCCTACAAATGGACCTTGAGAGTTTGTTCGGAGGGTCTAGCAAGGGAGCACAGCTACTCATATGCCCTTGAACAAAGAATAGTCCTCCTCCACTAGGGAAGTTCTTCCTCTTTGAGCGAGCACACAGCTTCAAGAGGGAGGCATGTGAGGTGGTGAGGGAGGAAGAGGCCACTTGCCTAGCCTAACACATCAACCCAATCAACCCCGGTGGTCACTGGGATGACAGATGTCATAGTCAGATCACCTTGACATTGGAGAATGATGTCTTTTTTTTTTTTTAAGATTTTATTTATTTATTTGTCAGAGAGAGAGCGAACGAGAGTGAGCACAGGCAGACAGAGTGGAAGGCAGAGTCAGAGGGTGAAGCAGGCTCCCTGCGGAGCAAGGATCCCGATGTGGGACTGGATCCCAGGACGCTGGGATCATGACCTGAGCCGAAGGCAGCTGCTTAACCAACTGAGCCACCCAGGCGTCCCAGAGAGTGATGTCTTAAGTGGATCTCGGTGTGTTAATACAATGTCACTGTCCTGATGGTCTGAAGGTGAGCTGAGGACCATCTCCATGACCAATGACTCAACGGACCTGCTGACCTGTGGGAAGGAGTACAAATATGGTACCCACATGACAGGAAACAATGGACCCCTCTACTGCTGTCAGTCCAATACCAGATTCAGTATTCAGATTCAAGAATATTCAGAATATTCAGATTCAAGTTCCATGGGATTAGAACCAGCCTCAACATGTTCAGAGCCACTAATCAGGATAATGAAAGGTCTGAAATCACAATATCAAACACAATAGAATCACAGCTGGGCACAATGTTGGGTGCTTCGGATACAAGATCTCATTCAGGACTCACAACATCCCTAGAAGTGCCTAAATATCCAGTTTACTGCTGATGAGACTGGGATTCAGGGAGAATGTGTGCATGATCCCAAGACTGGTATATGGAGATTGTTGGATTTGAGCTGATGTCTGTGTAATTCCAAAGCCCATGCTTTAAGAACCATGCCATTAAAGGAGCAAAGTCAGAAGAGAATCCATGGAAACATAACGACAGATGATGGGGTAAACTATTGTTGAGAACAAGAGGGAAGGTTACTAGATGGTAGATTTTGGTTTCCTAGTGTTCTGTCATTTCTTTTCCTAGGAGCATTAGGCAGCAAGTCAAGATAGCTGCCATGCTCACAGTCCCATTCCAAGAAAACCTCCCTATGGAAGCCTCTGTTGAGAGAAGTCTTAGGCCATTTCCTACATAGAGATAACCATGGGTTGTTCTATGTGATCTTTTTACCACACCTGACTGGACTAGAAGTAGACTCCCAGTTCTGGATAGTCAAATCTAACTGGGGAAAACCCAGTGCTAACTGCTTGCCACTGCAACAAACAAGCCCAAACATGGATGATGGCTCAGACCGGATAGACCTAATTCTTACTTAGTAAAGTCCTAAATGGATGATGCCAGCTGACAAGCAGTCCTCCTTTGAGTGGTGATATGGGGACCCTGGCTATTTCCATCTCGTGCCTCCTCTGCCTTCAACACATGTCTTCTAAGGTCACCGCATTCATCTATATCTAGCCAGCAGAAAGGGAAAGATCATGGAGACTATATTCAATGTTTTTTTTGCCAGGCCTGGAAATGGCACACATCACTTCGGCTCACATTCCTTTTGCAGGAACTCAGTCCCATAGTTACACTTAACTGCCAGGGAGGCTGGGAAATGCAATCGAGGTGTGTGCCCAGGAAGAAAGGAAATAGTGCAGCTGAGTCTTTGTCAGTCTCTGCTAGAAGCAGAGAGAGAGCAATAGCTCAGTGGAGGTAGAGTTCACATGTTATTTCTGGTTCTCTCATATTTTTGCCTCTCATATTTGGCCTATCTCCCTGAGGCCCTCCATAAGGAAACAAGTGTCCTTTTCTAAAACAATAATCCTCCTGAGAACTATATTCCACATGGCAATCCCATATGGCCCAGGGCCCCACTCATACTGAATCATACAGATGGCCATTTTACAAGTTGGTCCCCAAGACTGTAGACGAATAGCCCCCACCTGCAAAATGGTAGCATGTCAGACCTCTCTTCAAAGGCTTTTCTCGAAGCCTCCCAAAGGGAGTGGTCATATCTCCCTGAGTCTTGCTCATTCTCCCTCTTGGCTCCTGTCCATCATCGCTCTGTTGTCACAGCCCCAGAAGCACCATCCACGATCTAATCAAGGTAAGTGATACCCCCTGGAGCTGTGTGCCCTGAATCAGACACCAGGAGAGGTATCCCTGACCCCACAGGACAACAGCTCCAAGCTTTGGCTCTTCCTACGTTAGGACCTCTGACACACAGGATAATCTAACTGATCTGACTGACTTTAATACAAAGAAACCAAGGCACAGAGAAGTTAAAGGTAATCTCAATAGCACAGAATGAAAGAGATTACATTACATTCCAATCACCCCTCTCTTTTCAGCTGGCAAAGTGAAACTGACCTTAGTTTCAAAGCCAATTAGGAGGTGTATGTGTATTTGTTTGTGTGTGTGTGTCTGACTGTCTGTCTGACTCTGTCTTAACCTCCTTTGACACAGAGATCAAAGTGTCTGATAAAAATAGAAAAGTTAGAACTGTTACAGTAGAGTCACTTACTGAAAACACTGGTCTTTAGCTTAAAAAAAAAAAAAAAAAAAAGTCTTATCCGTCACCATGTATTCATTCTGCCATCCATAACTGGTCCGTAACTATTTCCAAGAAGGCTGTATCCTCAGGCCCCAGCATAGTGCCAGACACATGACAGGCATTCCCCAAATACTTGTCTAACAATGAATGAAGCCTAGCTTTTACACAATGTGTTCAAAACTGCCCTTGCTGGAGGGAGAGGAAGTATTATCAGTGCTCTTTTTACCCAAAGGAGAAAATAGACACAAAAGAGTCATGTTACTCAGAGGCTGAGCTAGAATCCAAGCAGCTCTCTCTCACTGATAGCCTCCTAAACCGATAGGCATGCTTAGACCCCCCCAGTGAGCCAAAGCCTCCCGGCACTGTCCTAGTGCCCAGCTGCCCCCCAGCACCACCTGCAATCGCCCACATCTTGCTTCTCCTCTCCCAAGTCAGTCCAGGCAATCAGAGCTCTGTGGTCCTCTCACTGCCCACAGTAGCTCCCAGGAACTGGTATGGAGCCCCCAAAGTCTGAGGGCAGGGCGGTTTGGAAGCAGGGATGGGCACAGCTATCTTGGGAATGGCTCCCACCCCCTGCCCAAGATAAACAAACACCCTCAGTGACATTAGCCTCCAGAAGTGTATCACATCCTCATTTAGAAAATGTGTGCTGGGCCTAAAACTCGGGCAATTGACCAGAAATGGCCAACAGGCCCAGGGATCCACACTTCCAGGCTCCAGCCTCATTAGTTTAAAATATCAACTCTGAGACATCGCCCCTTCCTTTCCAGACTAGTGTGTAACCCGCTCTACCAGAGACAGCAGATTAGGAAAGCCAGAGAGGATTGGCATGTCCATTGCAAGCAGACTCTCTGGGGTCGCCGATCTAGAAGCTGAAAACATTTCTCTTTCATTTATTGTTCAATCTTTATTTAAAGGGAAAGTCCCCAAATGGAATTGAGAATGTTTGGGTTGTTTTAAGGCCATCTTTCCTTTCTGTGACACGGTGAGCCTGCTCTCCATTTTTCCAAGCTCCAGAGAGAAACTCCGCTTGCCAACACTTGAGTGATTTCACCTCTAGTGTTTCCATGGTGATGCACATCCCCACACAGCCTAGAGAAAAGGTGCAGCTCCAAGTGATGATGAACATGAAGGAAGCTCGGCAGGCTCCCCTGGCCCGGGGGGCTCTCCGGGAGGAGCTGGGCTACACAGAGTGCTGGATGCATGGCCTCTGCCTCAGGTAGCCCAAGATGGACTTCTCCTACCTAAGACAGTGTGGATGCACTCCTGGAAACCTCAGCTGGAGGGGATTCCAGGGGCTGAGGAGGGGAGAAACTAGTGGTCCAGGAAATCAGCAGAGAGCATCTCCAACAGAGGAAGCTCTAAGTGGCATACTGCTGGGAATCATCTGGGGTCTCCATAGCCCCTGAAGTATATGGAGTCTTGGTCTTTCTCCTGGCCGGACCCAGGCTGGGCCACCAGCAGGCTGCCATTACATTGTCTAAACATACTTACAGAACAAAAACAAAATATTTCCTCAAGAAGCTAAGGCTGACATCTACCACTGCCAGGCTGGGGGACGGGTCAGGGTGAGGGTGCCTCTCGTGCTCTCCCTGAGACTATAATGGTAATAAAACACCATTTACTGAGTACTTGTTATGTGCCACACACCACACTAAATCCAATTGATACATTCTCTCACTTGATCTTCACAATAAAAGCAACTCTATGCAGTAGGTAGTACTGTTTCCACTTCACAGATGAGGAAACAGGGACTCAGAGAGGTTAACTGACTTACACAAGACCACACAGCTAGTAAGTGGTAAAGCTGGGATTTGAATTCAAGTAGTCTCAACTTAGAGCCTGGTATCAAGCATTTCTCCCTGCCTCTGTGCCTAGCACGAGGCTGGTCCTAACCCCAAAATGTACAATGACACAATGATTTCCAGAGCTCACATTTGTTCAGACTTCCAGTTTACAATGACTACACTTTCCCTTTCTCCAGTCTCTTCTATGTGCTAAACATTTTATAAACCTGACTTAATCTGATCAGCACAAGAATCTTATGAGATGGATGTTGATAGTCCCACATTTCACTTGGAAAAACTGAGGCCCGGAAAGACTGTTTGCTGAAAGTCCTATGAGTGTCAGAGGCTGGTTTTGAACCCAGTTCTGACTCCATGAACAACATCTGACTGTGCTTCACCTTCCGCATATCTTATGTCACCCACACTTGCCAGGTCCGAGGTTGAATATCCAGCCTTCCAAATTTGGGGGAAATCCAGGAGACTACACAGGATGGGAACACCAAAGGCAAATCCACTCCCCCCTTATGCCACCTGTCTGGTCACATTTAGCCAATGCCTTCAGATGTGATGTATCTCGATCTTAGGCTAGTCATTCCTTGTCCTCTTTAACCAATGTTAATGGAACATCTACTACACGCAGACCCTGTGCCACCCACCAGAAATACAGAGAACAAAAGCCTCAGTCCCTGCATTCTCCCTCAGTGTCCATCTCTGTATATGGCCCTGACACACAGGCTCTTACTGAATTCTCACAGCTGCCCTGTGGGCCAGAGCCTGTGATCATGCTTACTTCACCAACAAGAAAGCTGGGCTTGGCATGTCTCCTTCATCAGTCCACCAGGTTACAAAACAAGTAAGTGGGAAAGCCAAGACAAGAACCCCAGGGTAGCACCTGGATCAGACATACTCTGGAGACTTTGGTCATATAACCTATTGTGCTTGGCTGTACAGCAAGGGAGGTGGGCCATGTGAGCACTGAGAAGAGAGTAATTCTGCCTGGGACTTCAGGAGCAAGACTTGCAGAGAATGGGATTTTGGGTACAAAAAGATCAGAAGCAAGGAAGAGCAGGAGTTCCTTATGGGTGGTCCATAGTCTCCTACAGGTTAATGGATAAGCCTCGGGGATTTCACAAACCACCTGAAACGAGACCAACAAATACATACCTATGGGGAACTCTTCCTGAGAGAGAAGATGATGGAAGAATAACCATCATTTCCTTAGATTCTCAAAAGGCTCCCTGATCCCCCAGTTTCCTGAACAGTTGTTCTTTTGAGCTCCCAGATTGCCTCAGGAGACCAGGGGTCCCCCCTGGCCTCCTACTCTGACTGATGTGTGTCAAGCTGCATGCTTAATGCTCTATGCTTTCAAATTGGACCCACCAGTGAAGTCACTCCTTCAGAAAGCCTTGTGCATGGCCATTTGGTGACCAAGTGACTGATGTGAGTAATGCCCACTGCAAGGATGGAGACATTAAGTCTTTGCAGGGTTAAACAGTCTGCAGCAGCCGTGGCTTCCATGGCAGACCTAACCCCCAGGGCAGACCCTCACCAACAGCATGGCAGAGTTATGCCCAGCTTCTGGGAGTACAGGGTCAGACTGCTTAGCTGGGAAAATCAAAGCATTTCCAGGATGATTCTGTTTGAACTCTGCTCTGCTCACTGCCTATGCACACATTTACAAGGCCGGTCAGACCCAGTGCCACCATCCAATTAGCACACACCAGCATCCAGATCCCCAGGGCCAAAATGAAACAAGTAGGATGAGATCAAAATCCAGTCCCACTATTTTAGGACAGATGCCCACGGGCACATGAGGACACAGAATACACCTGCTGCCGGCAGCTGACAGTGGCACTCCAGCCCAGCAGCCCCAGCAAAGACTGGAGCTTGATATTCCTCCATCAGGACATCATTACTGTGCCCCTTTTCTGGGCCTGGCAGTGAGTCAAGTCCTGGAGAGTCAGAGATGAAAGACCATCCTTTTCCGAACAAGCTCACCGTCTAGTGGGAGATGCAGCCTGGTAAAAAGGCAATTTTAACACAATAAGATAAGGGCTACGATAGAGTAAAGCATAGGGGACTGTGAGAGTTCTGAGGGGAGGTGCCTAACTCGCTAGAGAAGTGGGAAGGCTCCCTGGAGGAAGTGACACAGGCACTACTTCTTAAAGATGAATCAGGACTTAGCAGAGGGAGTCCTATATTAAGCAGACAGGTTACTCAGTGTGATCAAAGCAGAGGCGGAAGGGATATGCAGAGAAATGAGGAAACTAGAAATGGGGATGACTTCCTAAGCCACTGATACTCACACTGTAGTGTGCTTTACCTGAAGATCTTATTAAATAGATCATTGGGCCCCATGGCCACAATTTCAGATTCAATAGGTCTGAGCTGGGGTCTGAGAATTTGCATTTCTACCAAGTCCCCAGGTAAGGCTGACGCTCATGTTCCAAGGTCTGCTCTTTGAAATCCTCTTCCCCAAATCATTTTGAGATGTTTGGATTTATCTGGAGGGGCAGGAGGAAAGCTGTTACAAGGGGCTGAACAAGGGAAGGATACCAGAATTGTAACTTAAGATCACTCTGACAACAGGTTCAAGGATGGATTGAATGCAGTAGGATTCGAGACAGAGAGACTCATCAGCAGGCAGTTGCAATGATGCCAGGCAGCACAAAGGCAGCTCCAGCAGGAATGAAAACAGCAGTCGTACAGCAGGTTCTGGGAGTCTAGTGATGGGCTGTGGCCAGCAAAGCAACAGAGCAATTGAGAACAGCAGCAAGGCTTCTGCCATGATTGAATCCACACTTAGGAGCTGCTTCCTAAGACAGAAAATATGGGAGGACTTTTTTTTTTTTTTATTTTGGCCAGGGCATAGGGTTTGGAGTTGATGAGCACATGTAAGTTTGAGATGCCAGTGGTACCTGCGAGACTCAGTCATTAAGCATTTGCCTTCAGCTTAGGTCATGATCCTGGGGTCCTGAAATGGAGCCCCCACATTGGGCTCCCTGATCAGTAGGGAGTCTGCTTCTGCCTCTGCCCCTCCCCTCCACTTGTGCTCTCTCTCTGACTCTCCCTCTCTCTCAAATAAATTAAAAAATGTTGTTGGTTGTTTTTTGTTTTTTTGTTTTGTTTTGTTTTGTTTTTTAAGTTTGAGATGCCTGCAAGATAGCCGCAGAACAGATAAATGCAGACTTAAAGATTGAGGAGAGATACGACCTGAGAGATTCAGATTTTTCTACTAGTGTTGGGAGGAGAGTGAAAGACATGGAGGAGAATAAAATGATGACCCCAAAACAATGGGTAAGTTGAGAGGAAAAAAGGGCCTAGACTAATGCCTTTGAACCACCATCATTCAAGAAGTTGGTAAAAAGTAATGGCAGGTGCCTGAGTGGCTCCTTTGGTTGGGCATCTGTCTACAGCTCTAGTCATGATCCCAGGGTCCTGGGATCGAATTCCACACCAGGCTCCCTGCTTGGCGGGGAGTCTGCTTCTCCCTCTACCCCTCCCCCCTACTCATGCTCTCTCTCTTTCAAATAAATAAAATATTTTTTTAAAAAAAGGTAATGGTGACAAAGGAGTATAAGGACTATGTCACTTGGGCTCTCCAGGAAACAAACACAGAAACAGGATAGAGCAGATGTTTTGCTGGGAGCAAGAGCTATGAAAGGAAAAGGAAAGAAGTGGGATTGGATGGTAGGGAGGGGGTCCGATCGATGCAGACCGTACTAAGCCTCCACCACTCTGTGGGGAGCTCCAGAGCAAAGATTCTCGCCACAGAGTCCCATGCTGGAGGGCAATGTCTGGCCCTTTTACCACAGTTGTGGTAAGTCATCGGCCAGGGGCTACCAGAGAAGAGTAAAACCTTGGCCCAAAGATGTAGGGAATCCTGAGATGTAGGCAGTGAGCCCTTCCTCAAAGGCGACCTGAGCGCTGCGTCTTCATGACTGCCACAAGGAATAAATAGGAAAATACCATCAAGAGTTGTCACAAAAGCCAAAGGTGAAGCTATTAGGAGAGAGTCGTAGACAGTTTCCAAAGCCTCCCAGTAGGAAGATACATCACTTACACCACCCCATCCCCCACAGTAGTGAGATGAGCTCTGTCACCAAGGGGCAGCTACAAGGAGTCAGAAAAGCCCTAAAAGGGAAGTACTGGGAATAGGAGGAGGCTAAGGGAGGTCCAGACAGTGGGGGGAACTTAATTCCTTCAGGGAACTCAGCTGAGGAGAGAAGGAAGGTGGAACCTGAAGGAGATCATGGGAGGCAGCGAACAGAAAGAGGGGGAAAGTTTGGGACACTGAGGCAGCTGATGATCCCACCTCAGTGGCTTTCCCTCCAGCCTGCGTTCACCTGCACACCTTTGGCAAGGGGTGGTTGGCTGGCTCGTGGCTAGTGAGCGGGGACACGGGACAGCACAGTGCCCTTGGGAGGGAAGCAGCAAAATCCCACCAGCAGAATAGCTCAGACCACTTTTTCTGCCATTGATCCAAGCTCAGCCCCCACCTTCACGCCCTGGAGGTCTCACTGAACTGCACAATCGTAAGTCATTGTCCTAATAGCTTTATTAGAAAGAGAAAAAAAGGTATTAAAACCCAGCTTAATGAAGCCAGGACGCAGAAGGTAGCAGGCAGCACACTCGTCATATCCTTTCCTTTGGCCTCCTGGGAGTCCACCAGAAAATGCTTCAGCCTTCAGGGTTGGGGCGATTAACCTTAGACAGAAGTAACACGAGCCATAAACATGTTGTGGGCTTGTTTTCTTCCTTAAAGGCTTTATAATAGGAACAAGCGTCTCACAGTAACATGTCATCATGGGGCAAATAAAGTCTGGTTGGAGCGAGTGCCTGAAGCTTGCCTGCTCTCACATCTCTGCCTTGATCAATAAAAGATCACAACGAGGCAGCTTAGAGCTTAATTATTTACTATTTCTGTGCTTTCGTAAAAGAGAAATTTTTTCTAAGGAAATCAAACTGCCTGTTCAGTGCCATATGGAGTCAATATCCTGGGCTCTACGAGGTGTTAATGAATTAATTAATCAACTAATGGCAGTGAAGGTCTTCAGAGACCATGGATGCCTAGCTCCCAAAGGGAACACTTTTCACTCATATTGGCAATAATTTTAAAACATTCTTTATTTCCTAGAAAACAGGGTAATTTCTTCACCAAGAACTCATTGGATTGTGTATATTTTCAGTGCCGGATATTTTGATAATGCTTTTCTATTTTGTTGTTCATGTCATTTCCACTTCACAAAGCCAACTCCCCTTTATTCGTGAAGATGGGAGAATGAAAGTCCTTGGAGAATGAGTGTCCATGAAGCATAGCCAGTCATTGGCAACAGCATTCCCTTGGTCGAGGCATGTGGAAGTTCCTTCCCTGACTTCACTTTTCCCTTGGGTAGGACCGTTGAAGAACAGTAAAATTAGGGGAAATCCAGGAAGTGAAAGGCAAAAGAGCAGAGGTCTAAAATATTTCACAAACTAAATTATGAATCCTCAATGTAATATTAATAGTAACCACGGGCAAGAAAGGTGGTTTAAGGTCTTCCCAGTAGCAGTAAAGGATGCATGAGAAGATAATTACAGGATAGCAGAATAAATTAGGACTTGCTCTTAAAGAAAAGGGGTGGGCTGGAACTTGCTTGCTATCAAAGAAAACGATGAAACTTGTCTAGAAGATTTTTTTAAATAAGAAATAAATAAGGTGCTAGTGTTTTGGGTTAGATGCAAGCCAACAGGAGGCACTGAGACAGCTTGGCTGATTTTACAAGATTCCCAACACTTTCAGAAACATTCAAGGAAGAAGAGATTAACCTGGTGGGAGGAGGAATGGCAGGTCTAGGCACAGGAGATGAGGTGTAAGGAAGGTTCTGACGGTCCTTTCCAAATGATACAACAGCTGCGGGAGAGGGTTGGGCAGAAATCTCACTATTTTAAAGGCACCTTTTACTGGATGCTTACAAAGTTAAGTCCTGGTCCAACCTGGGATATAGTCACCAAACCATTTTACCAAACCCATGTCAGCAGTTGGGCTATGAACAGGTGGTAAAAGCGGCAGAAAGGTAATGAGGAGTGCTTTTGCCTTATCTCCAGCAGCTACCTGATGGGGGTGGGGGAGACAGTGGAAGGGCGCAGCCAGAGACCAAGACAGGTTGACTGGCAAATGACAGTGAGAGGCCAACCTCTCACACTGATTCTTTCTCTCTGTCTCTCTCTGTCTCTCTCCATCTCTCTCTGTCTCTGTCTCTCTCTCTGTCTCTCTCTCTCCCTCCCTCTACTATTGAGGAGAAAAGCAGGGAAACTGGAAGGGCAAAGGGAAATTTTAGCTGCCAGAGCTGAAGGATGTGCTCTTGGCATTGCAATTGGAATTTGGAACACATTTTTCCATAGAAACGTTGATGCAGATGGTGATTGAGAACCATCAGGAGGGCAGGGAGAGTGTGAGAACAACCAGCCCCGGGGCCAGAGAGACCGAAGGGGCCTGGTTTTACAGTGTATATGCTATGTGCCCTTGGGCAAGTTGCTTAAGCTGTCTGAGCCTTGGTTTCCTTTGACACAGAGTTGTGAGAATTAAATCACCAAGAGATAACATATAAAGAAGGAGTAAAGAGTCAGACACAGAAGAGAAGCTCCTTAAGCGTTAACTATGTCGGTATGGTTAATAAATGACAAGGCAGCAGCACACTGTGGAATATGTGGGCTTTTGTGTCCAGATTTGGAATTTAACCATCATTGTTTCTACAAGAAAAAGCATTCTGAATTCAAGCAACCCACTTAGAAAAAAAAAAAAGTTATACTCCCAAATTAATTTACAAATTGAGCACTGTCTGTTCTTGTTTTTTAGCATCCTGTGCAGATCTAAAATCACTTGATACATTTAAGAACATAAAATGTATTATGTATAACTTGGTTGCTCATAAAATTATCATGTTTGATATATTTAGAGATGTGAAGACTAGGGAAGAAAAGAAATTCATAAATATGTGGGGGATTTATTTCCTTGTCTTTCCAGTTTGGGGAAGAAAAAGCAAAGAGCTCTAGGGGATAAAAATTCTTGAGGTCTTCCCCTCCTTACGGGGATCTAACTCCTCTTCTAGGCAAGCAGAATCCTGCAGCGTGAGATGAGATGCCACCCGTCAGAGGACCAGATGGGTAGACAAGAGAAAAGGGACCACCTTTCTCTGCTCTACCGAAGAGCATCCTGCAGTTCCATGAGTGTCTTGTTCTTCTCTAATAGAAGAGTGGCTCTGACATTTATCAGGGTGCCCCTTAGAAGTATTCCTCAGTGAGTCATCGAGGGGGTCTGGAGAACCCATCACATACATGTCCCCAAAGGGGCAACAGTTGTGGGATCTATGTGGATGCCTGAGCTTGCAAGTGTCAATGATTTATTAAGAGCCTGGTGGTGGGTGTGAAGAAGGGCACATATTGCATGGACCACCGGGTGTGGTACATAAACAATGAATGTTGGAACACTGAAAAAATTAAATTAAATTTTTAAAAAAAGAAGTCTTAATAAAAGAAGACGAGGTGAGGAAATAGGGAAAGCGGTGACAAAGATGGGGGCGACTATATGCCAGCTTGGAATCCTTTCAGCTCAATGACTTGGAAGACATTTTTGAATAAATGAGAGCAAATCACATAAGAGCATTCATCTCACATAATATGAAGTTTGGAACAGGGGCATATTCAGCTTCATTCAGTGGCCCAATCATGTTATCAGCAGCCCAGTTTCTTTCTATCTTTTGGCTCCGCCATCCTCAGCATGTTGCCCTTTGTCTTCAGGTTTGAATTCTCATGGTGGCAAGATGACTGCAGTGGCTCCAAGCATCACATCCTCACACAACAATGTCCAAAGGCCTAGGAAGAACATCCTTTTCTTGTGCCTCTTTTAAAGAGTAAGGGAACATTCCCAGAAGTACCCCCTCCCTTCACACATACACATTTCAAATCTATCTCATTGGCCAGACTTCTATCACATGCTTATTCCTAAAACAATGACTAGAAAGCAAAATATAATTCATAGGTACTAATGGAGATTGACCTCCTTGGGCTAAGGAGAGGCCCGGTGCCTGACAGCTGGAAACCCAAACAAAACCAGCTCTGTTAGTAGGCAAGAGATGTATGCAGCAAGCAATCCAACATGTCAAGAAAGCTAGGGAAAGATGGTGCCCCCCCTTGGAGGTTGGCTCCTTCTGCAGAGTCACTGTAAAGAAACAACACTTTCTGAAACGTTTACCCAGGGCAGGAGATAAGAGTGGGAACTGAATCCCCAAAAGCCTATCCTTCGGATGCTGCCCCAGGTACTGTACAATCTGAGGGGCTCATTCAGCTAGAAAGACCCAGGCCCTGGGTTGTTCCAGAATCCCTCCCTTCAAGCCAAAAAGTCTGAGAGCTTTTAGGGACCAGTGAACAGTATCTTTTCTCCATATTCAAAAATAAAAATTCATTAGTTTCAGAAGCATGTCTTACTAAGGGATGAACTCATTCTTCCCCACTTCTTTCAGATCATTAAATCCTTTGAGATGAGGCATTGGATGATAACTAGTCTCCCTGGACAGTTTCTGATGTCATTGGCAGGAGTAGTACTGGACTTGCAGGCACTCTCTTCATTACTCTGATAAGCATTGTGTTTAAGACTAATTCATTAGGATGATATTTCATATTACATTAGGGAATGCGCTATATGATCCAAATGTGAAGGCAATGACAATTTCTCCTCCTCTCTCTGATCAGCTGCTGCAGAATGAAAGGGCGCCATCACCCTGTAAAAGGCAACGACCTCATTCACTTTAATAACCTCTGCCCTTTTGCCCATGATATGTTCATTCTAAACCAAGGGAAAAGAATTTATGGGCGCATTTAGGTTCTAAGTCTACCATCACCTTTAGCAATCCTAATTAATCTCTGAGATAATCATTCCCATTTCTTATAAATGGGCCAAGTTAATTGGCATGATGTTCTCTTAAAAATTCTCTCTTCTTTCAGATGTTCTACAAGTTTCTGCAAAGAGCCCCTTAGCATGAAAATTATAATCTGAAGTTTCTCAGCAGATGGAGATTTCCAGAAGACTCTAAAAGGTGACATATACCTAGATTTATTTTCTTCACAGTTTTAGGTTAGTGCAAGTTTATTTCAGAATAGTGAGGATTGTTCATAGTGGGGAGGGGCCCCAAGGAGCCAGCCATCAGCACCCCAGCCAGTCAGAGATGCTGGGGACTCAGTAGAGTTGCTGCTGACATGGTACAATGCCAAGGGCACCAGAAAAATCCTTTCAAATATCACTGCTGCTCTAAAATGCTGTGTATGTCTGCTACACGGAAGAGTTATTCCTTCCCAAGATGCAGGTGTGGTTCAAAGAATGTTCTCTAAGAGAGAGAATAATACTCCAACAATGTAAATCAACAATAGGGAGTAACTGACTATTAATGGGCTCTTTTTTTTTTTAAGATTTTTTTAAAAAGATTTCATTTATTTATTTGACAGATAGAGATCACAAGTAGGCAAGAGAGGCAGGCAGAGAGAGGGGGAGAAGCAGGCTCCCTGCCAAGCAGAGACCCCGACTTGGGGCTCGATCCCCAGGACCCTGAGATCATGACCAGAGCCAAAGCAGAGGCTCTAACCCACTGAGCTACCCAGGTGCCCCTTAATGTGCTCTTCTATGCAAACAAGTTTTCATTAGGGAAAAAGGCTCATGAGAATGATAGAAGGACACAAAAATAAGAGGTAGAAGGAGTTAACAAGTTTTCCTAAAGCCCCTCATGGAACCGGGCCTGTACTCATGGAACTCCTAGCAAGACAGGACAAGTCAACAAAACTACTCTATTTAAAAAAAGGCAGGAAGTAGTCAGGACTGAATCCTGTTTCATATTAAGAAAAAAAAAAATTTTTTCTGTGTTACCTCTAGGGATAGAGTGATCTTTCATAGAGCCTATTGGCATGGCCATGTTCTTCTGTCCTCCCCATGTTGTCAACCTGCTCACCCAGGCCTTTTCTGACCTAACATATGCCCACTGCCCTTTTTACACTCTTTGGTACTCTTATGGTAAGATGCTAGTAGAAAACGCCAGACCCTTGTGTTGGAGATGAAGGACTACTTACTACTCACAGTAATAGTAACAAGAGTAACAGCATTTAGCACCATTCCCTAAATTCCAACTTCCACCAGATGATGTGAAGATGGGCAGAGGACTCCAGCACATGCAATGAGATATGTTACAGAAGACATCCAAACTTAAATAATCTGAATCTTTGATCCTTGGCAACATACCTTCACTTTGATCATGAAGGAAATACAATCTCTCTACCTCCTTTGCTTAGCAAGAACACTATCTCTATCTTCCAAGGCTGATTGCTGTACAAACCCATAGAGAATTGTCTCCCAACAGAGTGGCAGATGGAGAAGGATTTATTGCACCCAGCCTCGATGGGATGTCAATTACTGATTTCTGGAACTGACACTGAAGAATGCACTTGCAGCATTAATGCTACATATTGCATAGGACATGATTAGTTACCAAAAAAGACATAAAGCCAAAAGAATGAATAAGAAAGTTCAGGGGTAATTATAAAATAAGTATGCAAATTGTGCTTTCCAATAAACCAGTAAGAACTAGTGAACTAGTTAGAAAACATAATGGAAAAAGATAATATTCAAAATAGCATTGAAAAATATGAAATATCTGGAGACAAAGTTAATAAGAAACATGAAGACTAAATAAAAAGGATCATAAATTTTCACAAAAGGACATAAAAGCTAGAATCAGTTGAGAAACATCTTATGTTCCTGGGTAGGAGAATTTGCTCTAATCAAGCTGACAATTCTCCCCCAAATTCGTCGATCAGTTAATATAATCCTAGTCCCAGAGATTTGGGTGTTAGAGTTTGCAGAAGGGAGGGAAGATTATCCAGAGGAAACATTTGCTTTTACTGGTTGAGCCCTAGATTGACAGGTTGTTCTAGTCATCATTAGTTGGCCATGCTACTTAGTTTGTGAGGTTTACAGAGAAATTTCTTGATCTGCAACCCTCAGTGACTCAGCAAGGGCATTACAATAGATCCCCTTGAATTCTGCTTCCTTCCTCGCTAAGAGCAAGTTCCACAGCTGTAGCCTCTGAATCCTTTGCCAAAAATCTAATGCCAAAGTCTGAAGATGAAGCCCTCATTTTTAAGGTTTGCCCTATTCGACCCTTCCACTGTACCCAAAGTCCTGCAGTTGAGATCTCTGCAGCAGATCATATGTCTAATGAAGAAGGGAGCAATAGAAATGGAATTAATTATGGTTCCAGTACCAGTGACTCTCTATAAGAGGTTCAGTGAGGAACTTTTAGTAACTTTTCAGTGCCTTGTGTTATGATCTCATGGTGTTAACTCAAATGCATCAGAACATCAAAAGCTGTTCTAATGTCCAACACACACTCATTCCTCAGCAACTCCAGAGTTTGCTGATCTGCAAATGATCAGAAAAAAAAAAAAAAAAAATGGAGCCTCCTGGCTCTCTTACCCATTGGATGTTGTCTATTCTCCAGATTTCTCTAATGCCAACCCAATAGCTATTCCCACAATTAATTCCATTGCAATTAATTAATGCCCATCTGCATCACCTTTGCCTAACAGCTAATGCAGATCCAACAGCTAGGATCAGAAAGAAAAGCCTGGGGAGGTGGTCACATCACAGGGAATTGACTCTTTCCCCACCCTTTCCATTTACCACAAGGCGGGAGATATCCTCCTCATCTTTTATAATGGTCAGGAAAGAATTTTCCTGCTCCCTGGTTTCCATGGGCATTACCTCAACTCACATAAAATTGCCAACTAATCAAGTTGCAGGAGCTTCAAAAAAAAAAAAAAATCCACTTATGTGGTATGTTTCCAATTCTGATCACATTTATGCAGGACAACTTCATAATTTGTGGGATTCGGTGCAAAATGAAAACACAGGCCCCCTTGTTGGGAAAGTACTAAGGATTTCAAGACAGCAAGAGCAGAGCATTAAATCAAAGGTGAGGCCCCTCTGAGTACGAGATTCATGCAATGGTGCTGGTTGCAGGTCTGTGCAGTCAGTCCTGCATTTATGTTTTAGTTTTGCCCAGGGTTTGCTGCTTCAAGTTGTCTTCTCTTTTCCAGAGGTTTTCAAGGTTAAGCCTCAGCTTGCATCCACACTAGGTGCAAACAAGAGGAATACTAACTCCCCCACCTTCTCAAGATGAGTTCAGACCTGGGGTGAATGATGTTGGGTGGAGGGCAAGAGTCTGTGTCCAATGCAATGATTGTTGAAACAGCAGGTAAGCAATAGCAGGTGGCTGCAGTTATGGCCCTATTGACTCAGCCCTGTTCCATATTTGCAACTGTGGGGACTTGTCACACTGCCAGAGAGGTAGGACTTAGAAAGGGCAATCAGACCATCCTGTGGGAATTTCACTGAATGACCATGGGGCAGGAGAGCCATATATGGGATTCCTCCTTCAGAGAAGAGTATCCCAGAATGACAGCTGACAGATCCCATACAGCCTACAGACACATTTGTTTGGCTCACCATATTTTAAAAACTGTAAAATTTCATCTTAGATCCGGTTTCCTGTCTTTCATAAATAATCAGAAGAGCTAGAATGTCTGAGCCCACATCTTTTACAGCAACAATCAGCTAGAATTGAAAAGCCGCTGCCCTTAGATGTGGTATATGCTCTCCAGGTTGCCACAGTCCCCAGATTCCTTATTATTCTATACCATCCTGGTTAACATATGCATGATACCTGCCTGGCCCTGACCTTGAGTATATGGTTCTTCATGGATTCTTCTAACTCTGAGAAGCCACTAAGGGTCCAGCCTCTACCATGGACCAAAATGGGACAGAGTACAACTGAAATACAATTTACTGTAATTCTACAGACAACTATCAGACTTACTGAATACAACATGAAATGACATATAAGATACTATTCATATAATACTGTATATGAATATAAATAGCATAATGTATACTGTACACATACATATATATATAATGTATATTATATATACATATAATGCCATATAATGATGATGATGATACTGGTTGTCACTATTAAGTACTTATTGAACATAGCATAGGGACTGTACTGTATATTACTGTACTGTATATTATCATACTGTATATTATCTTGTTTAATCCTGATAAAAGGAGTGGAGCCTTGACCCAAATACCATCTGACTTAGATATCTCTTGCTTTTACACAACTTCATCCACCAAGTAAGATACTTCTTACCCCCACGGAGTCCCTCAAACCCTGCTATGCCACAGGTCAATATATAATATATTCCTTGGGATCCAGGCCACTCAGCTTCTGCCACTCTCTTACTTTTCTGGGTTGCTGAGTGCCAGCAATACAGAATCCTGAGTCTGTTCAGTGCGTCACCTAGTGACTTCTTTATGATGGAATCTCAGAGCACCACATCCAATAAATGGGGTCTACTCCTCCAACCCAACTATCTCAGGGAATTTCCAACCATGGAGAAGGTCACTTCCAAAGCTAGGTGAGTGGGTCCATGGGAAGGATTTCTGCTAGAAGCACCCAGAAGACAAATCTGACTGGCATCCTCACCAACCAACTTCCCAGCCTTCAGACCAATGAGAACTTCCCCTTCTCCTCCCAATGTGCTGTCTTCCTCTTCATCTGCCCAGGGTCTGACAAGTTGTTGCCCAAAAGATATACTACAAGGCTGCCTCATGAGATGTTGCTGTGTCCTGTCAGGCAACCCATGTGAGGCCCTTCCCTCAAAGCCTAAAGACACTCTAGGCCCAAAGGAGTTGCTCATTCATCTAGCCTTGGAGTAGAAAGGCTGGTTCCATCTCTATTTTGGGGCACTAACCTGAATAAGTTTGGGATCCTCACAATGATACTATGTTTAAAAAATGCTTCTATAATATTCTTGCTCAAACACATCCTTTGAAACATGTGTTCTTTGAAGTTTAAGACTAGATGGACATGCTGGGCTCCTGGATGAAACAAGATTATGGTCTCCATAAGCCATCAAGGCCACATTATGAGAAAGACTCTGTCTTTTTCAGAGCCTCCCATGTATGACTGCACCAAAGGAGGGAACCAAAGCCCATAATCCGCTCAACATCTAAGCAGGATCAAGGTCTTTATCAGTTTCAGCAGAGGTGATCAGACAAGTGACTAAATCATAGGAGCTGAACTCACCAGAGAGTGATTGATAGACCAATATCCCATGTTAGCTCCCAGCAGGAGAGTCCTCTCTGAAAGAACCCATGCTGGTCATCAGCACTCAGGAGGCCAAATTGCAAGTTCTCTGCTGGGTGAGCTGAGAAGATGAGCCAGGGCAGCTGGGTGTTCTTTCAGAGAATTACTTTCCAGCTCTGGTTGCTTGATGAATTGCCCTTCTCCACTGGAGGGATATTTCAGTCTGAGGAACCAGTACAGGTCATCTGAAGTCAGATCACGCTCTCTTCAGGCAACATTAGAGGAAATCTTTCAACGTCTTAGTCTCCTGTGTTCCTTTCTCAATATTCCTTATCAGTTACCTTATCTTTCAAAAGCCACTGCCATTATGTGATCTCATGTTACAATTTCCCAGATTACGGCTTGTTCTACATTAGCTACATTTGTGATGGCTGCTTCCCAGAACATGAGCAGGGAAGGCCATCTCCCAATCACAGTGACTTATGACTTACTGCCCCAAGCCATTGTGTTTTCATTCTTGTAGCTTCAATTTCCCAGAATGGCATTTCTTAACTTTGTTTTCTGAAGGAGGGAGATAGAAGATAATGGAAAAAGACCAGGAACCAGAATCAGAAGACTTAAAACAATTTTTTTGAAAAAGGTCCTGTATCCACAGTTGTAAATGGAGATAGAAAGGCCTTGTATGCCTATCTTATTACCAAATGAAAAGGCTTTTTGTAAAACAAAGGTGCTACGTATATATTGGGATTATGGCTTTTGGGTGGGTGGGGGGGTATCAGTGTATTCCACTTCAAGCACACTGACTCTGTTTCCCACCCCCCACACACACACCACTCTCTTTTACTGTTTCTCTTAAGCCTGGCCAGCAGCAAAGCATGCCCTCCCCTGCCACTCCACATCATACTCTGGTAGCCAAAAAGGCACAGGTAGGCAGGGATTGGGGTGGGGTGGAGGAGTAGGGGATAGAAATTAAAAGAGCAAACCTAGGTTTAGCAGGTTCCCCAGTCATAATCACTCTGGAGAAGCAGATCTCCACACCCCAAGACACAAACAGAAAATAATAGAAAAACATCAGATATTGGCATCTCTCAAATCTGGACCCCACTAACTTATTAGCTTTGAGACCTTGGAAAAGTCACTTAATTTCTCTTAGCCTTATCATACAATAGAGATGAAACACCTAGCATGCCCTTTCTCCAGAGGATTAGATAAGTTATGTAAAGCCCCAATCCACAGTAGATGTTCTACAGACACTGGCTTCCTTCCTTACAAGGCAGCTCCTAAGGCAGCCTTCCCTATCTTATTTAGGATTATACTCTATCCCAGGATCACAAAGCCAAGCACTCCAGTTCCCATAGGCTTCTTTAGCAGGCTCCACTATCTATCACTTATAGTTAATGAGGAACATTCTAAAATGGCATGCAAGGTGTTGTGGGGATATGAGTGTGTTCTGGGCAGAATGTCCACAGCCTTCAAAATTGTCCTTGGACCATCAAAATGCCCAGAGTTTCTGCTACAGAGACTGTACCTTCCAGAAAGAAAAGATACTGCCAGCCAGGGAAAGGGTGGACGGACGTGAGGCTGTGCTACAGATCATCCCACCCAGCGAGTTCTGTTTAATATCTTATCTCTATGATTGGCATATTTCCTTAGACATATATAGCTATGATGAGAGTTCAGGGTTGTTTGAGGGTTGGTTTGCTTCGATTCGGGGGTTGCTGTTGTGTTCTAGACCCATGCAGTGACCACTCATGTGGTCATCCATGTCTGACAGAGAGCAGACAACAGGTGTGGGCCCATATACACACACACCGTCCCTCTGAGAACACCGTGCTCTCTCAGTTAGAACAACATGAGTTGGACAAATGGGAAGCTGAGGTTTGGGATTACATAACTTGTCTCTGAAAACTTCTAATACTAAGTACCATTTATCTAGTCAATGCCTCCTGTATACCAGATGATCTTTCTATAACATCTCTAATTTTCACAACAAACCCATAAGATAGGTGTGATTCTCTCATCACCAAGGCAACTGAGACAACTCGGGGTTAATAACTTGCCAGAGAGGATTTGAATTCCAAGTACTTCCAACTTGAGGGAAGTTAGATGAACCATGAGAGACTGTGGACTCTGAGGAACTAACTGAGGGTTTTGGAGGGGAGAGGGGTAGGAGGTTGGGTGAACCTGGTGGTGGGTATTGTGGAGGGCATGTATTGCATGGAATACTGGGTGTGGTGCATAAACAATGAATTCTGGAACACTGAAAAGAAATTTTAAAAATAAATTTAAAAATTTTTTAAAAGTATAGAGTAAGACATTTAAGGGTAAAATGGAAACCAAAATAGCATGTGAATGAGAAAAAATAGGAGGTGGACATTGTATAGAGCCATAGGTCAAGAAAGAAAAATGCTTCTTCAATAACTACTGCTACATAATAAACCAAATCAAGTTTAGAGGAATAAAACAGCAACCACTTTATTATGCTCACAGTTACTGCGGGTCAGAAATTTGGAAAGAGCATGTCTCTGCTATAGCATACTGGGGGCTTCAGATGGGAAGACTTGACGGCTGGAGGTGACTCAGGGGCTGGGGTCTGGAACCATCCTCCAGAATTTTCAGTCATGTCAGGTGTTGAAGCCTGCTGCTACTGGGATCCCAGCTGGAGCTGTCAACCAAAACACCTCTACAGGCCCCTGCATGTGACCTGGGTTTCCTAACGGAGTGGCAGCCTCGAGGGGGTCCGACAGTTTAACGTGGCAGTTTGGAGCCTCAAAAGCAGGTGTCCAAGCAGACAAAGCAGGAACAGCGGTGTCTTCTTTGGTTTAGCCTCAGAAATTACATGTCATTTCTGGTCCCTTCTATGAGAAGCGAGTCACAGCCATTTAAAGTAAGACCTCACAGCCTTCTGTCCATTTTCTAGGGTATAAGATAGATATAAGAACTAGAACAGAAAGGTGACCTGGATGGGATTTCGAGTGCTCCAAGTTTACTGAGGCCCTGGGTAGTGGTTGAAAAGGCGGTGCGTGGTAATACACAGCAGGAGACCAAGAAACATACATAATTTAAACTTTTTAAAACAGTGTTGATTTGAGAATCAGAGCACAATAAATTCTTCATAGATGGGGCTCACTTCTTCCAGATCAGGGCTCTCTGACCAAGACTGAGTTACAATTTCCTCATGTGCTATCTGTACAGAAAGGCTTCCTCAGAAATTTAATCATGTAAACAAGATGCAGGGTCAGGGAGGGTTTGTCTATAACCTACTTAGGAAAAACTGTTCTTAAGAACTTTAGCACTTTAATCACTTTAATTGTTTGCATGCCAATTAATTGGCACTGCTAATTATAAATGAGTTATCTGTTCATTAAAGCAGGCTTAGACGAATGTCAGCTTAAAAGCATTTAGCCGTTAGTGTGGATTGCTGTGTTATCTGCAAGCAAAATCCACATTCCTTTAAAAATGCCCATATTGTAAGCAAAAACATGTATAATTTTTTCCACAAATTCTGATTTATTCCACTAGGGTGATAAAATAAGATTGCAGTAAATAAGACTTGAAGTACAAGTGGTAAGAAAGGCAAATATCCCAATGAGAAGAATAATAGATGCTCCAGTAGCATGCTCCAGTATCTAAAAACAAAACCATGGAGAAAATGTTTTGAGCTGTGTTTGTAAGGAGGGTAAAAGTTTGAAGAACAAAGAGAAAACAAGAAGTAATAGAAAGGACAAAAGAAGGCAAGTGGTGATGGACAGTCCTAACAGTGGGATCTGGGGTCTCTGTATTGTTTTGTTTTTTTTTTTAAGATTTTATTTATTTATTTGGCAGACAGAGATCACAAGTAGGCAGAGAGGCAGGCAGAGAGAGAGAGGAGGAAGCAGGCTCCCTGCTGAGCAGGAGCCCAATGTGGGGCTCGATCCCAGGACCCTGGGATCATGACCTGAGCCGAAGGCAAAGGCTTTAACCCACTGAGCCACCCAGGCGCCCCTGGGGTCTCTGTATTGTTAATCTTTGAAGGAAGCAGCCTTGTTTTGATTCCCTATTGCTGGATAACACGTTACCCGAAAACTGAGTGACCTGAAAGGACCTTCTTGTTCTGCTGTGATTTGGTATAGTGCATGAGGAATGCAGGAAGAGCTCAGCTGGGCGGTTCCATCTCTGATCCATATATTGTCAGCTGGTTCAGCTGGGTCCACTAGAAAGAGATGATCCCTTAGCAAGATAGTTTCTTTACTCACATATGTGGCACTTCTGTGTTCCTTGGCCTCTCTCTCCACATGGAGTTTTATCCTCCACGTTCTCCACAACACAGTGACCTCTGGATGGTTAAGCTTCTTGCATGGTGGCTCAAGGATCCAAGAGACCAAGGCAGAAGCTACCAGTCTCCTTAGACTGTAGATCTAGAACTGTGTGTGTCTCTCACACCCACACTCCAGCACTCACAAGCCAGCCCAGATGCAAGAACAAGAAAATGGACCTCATCTCTTGATGAAAGGAGTTTCAAAGAATTTGTAACCATTTGTAATGCACTGTATGTCCACCATGAATCTGGATAAAGTCATATGACATCTAAAGTAGATGAAAATGGTGCACATGGGTGACTCAGTTGGTTAAGCATCTGCCTTTGGCCCAGGTCATGATCCCAGGGTCCTGGGATTGAGCTCCACACTGGGCTCCTTGCTCAGCGGAAAGCCTGCTTCTCCCTCTCCCTCTGCCTGCCTCTCCCCCTGTTTGTGCTCCCTCTCTCTCGCTGTCAAATAAATAAAATCTTCCAAAAAAAAAGTTCTAAACTCTTTTTTCATTTAAAATACAAAGGTAGAGTAGTATAAGTGATGACATGTTAGCCCTTATACCCAAACAACAAAAAGGCAAGGAGGGATGTAAACTAAGACTTTGGAAGGAAGTTCCAGGTCTTCTCCATCTTAAAGGTTTGCTTCAAATATGGCTTCAATGCAATCGCCTCTATATAAGCCAGAGTTAGTCTCTCACCCTGACTAAACACCTTGGTGTGTTGCATTGAGAGTGGAGGTGTCCTCCCTCTGTCCTCCAATGTACCCTTAGCAAATTAGTCACCAGGTCACATCAGTTCTTAATTTGTAGCATCTCCTGTAACCACCCCCTCCTGTTTCCATTGCCTTGATTTCCAGAGCTCTTATCAACATATACCTGATATATGTCATTAAATTTGTTACAGACCTCCTTGTATCCTTATATCCTACACCCTCTTTTCACACTCATGAAAAATTAATGCCTCTTTCAGTTAAGAAATTATATATTACATCCCTACTCTTTTAGTATTACTTTAAATTTCTAACATGATAAATTATCTATCCTCTTTCTGGATAATAAAAGGACCCTGAATGACTTGAACTTCCAATCCTCTCCCTTTCTTCTTATATGATATTTCTGTCCAATAATCCAGTCTACAATGCTTTCATAGTCTCTTAGTCAATACATTTATTTCTTTACCCAATGAATATTTAGGTTTATCCATATGTTTAATAATTAGTAGATTTGTTTTCATTTTGGGGGGTGGTTTATTTGAAGTTTAATTGACATACAATGCTATGTTAGTTGCAGGTACAACATATTGATTCAACAATTCTATACTTTACTCAGTGCTTAGCATAATAAATGTAGTCACCATGTGTCACCATGCAATGTTATTACTATATTATTGACTATATTCCCTATGTTGCATTTTTCCTCTCCCTGACTTATGTACTTGTACCTCTTAATCCCCTTTTTCTATTTTTCCAATCCCCCAAATTATTTGTTCATCATTATTTCTTGGGCTCAATTTCATTCTTCATGAAGTACATATTTTTTATGCAAATGGCTCTCAATCTTGACATCACACTAGAGTCACTTAGGGATATTTTTTAATATCTCTTAGGATATCACCTTAGGATGTACCTCAGAAGGATTAAATCTAATCCCTAGGGTATAACACAGGTATCAGTATTTTGTAAGTGTCTTCTGGTAATTTTTTTTCTTTTCTTTATTCTCCTTTGTTTTTTTTTTTTTTTTTAAGTAGGCTCCACAGCCAGCCTGGAGCCCAAGACTAGGCTTGAACTCACTACCCTGAGATCAAGACTTGAACTGCCACTTAACCAACTGAGCCACCCAGGCCCCCATCTTCTGGTGACTCTAATGTGTATCCAGATTGAGCACCTTAATTTTAGAAAACCCTTCAGCAAAGTTCTCTTAGCAGTAAATTGTCTCTCATCTTGTCTGGAAATGTTTATAAAGACATTCACTTTCATATAGAATTATAATGAAGTTGAATTTAAAATTCTAAATCAGTAGTTATTTTATTTTAGCATGTAAAAGATGTTATTCCACTGTCTTTGGTTTCTATAGTCTTTGTGGTAAAGTCTGCTGTCAGTCTAATTTCCTTCCTTAGTTGAGAATTTTTCTTTGTTTTATGGTTGTTTTTACATTTTTCTCTTTGTCCTTGAGGTTTTCAAGTTTCATTAATATGTATCTGAATAGGAAATTAGTTTTACTAAAAAATAAAAGTGCTTGAAGTTTATTATATTTCCTGAATCTGAAAATTCATGTCTTCCAACATTTCAGAAAATTCTCAAGACATTAGTTCTTCTAATATTTCTAATATTACCTCTCATTCTTTCTATTGTGTCCTCAGAAAAATCTTATTTCATGTATCTCAGTCTTTTTCATTCTAGTCTCCATGTCTCTTAATCTTGCTTTCATATTTTTCTTTTTTAATCTCTCTTCAAAGATCTTCACTTGTTCACTCTTAATCTCTACATAATCTGCTGCTTACCCTCTCTTGCATTTTTAGTTTCAGTTTTATATTTTAACCCCTAGAAGTTCTATTCTTTATGAAACTGGCTCATAATTACATATACTCTATTTCTTTATCATATTTTTATTCTTTCTTTTGTGTCTTTAATCAATTTAAATAATCTAATTTAGGGAATATGTACAGTAATTCCATTATTTGAAGGCATAGGGACTTAATTCTTTTGTCACTCGTGGTAGGTTGTCCACTTGTGGATTGGTTCCTTCTATATGCTGTAATTTTAAACCATGATTTTAAGTTTGGCAGGGCATTAGCTGCAGAAATCTTGTGCCATCTGAATTTAAGTGGTGTCCTTCCAGAGTGTTGCCCCATAGGTGCTACTAGTCTGGAACCAATTTCATGTTAACATCTTTGCTTAGATTTCCTGGATCATGCAAGTAAGGACATTAGGATGGTCCTTATGAATTCTCATAAGACACTTTTCTCTGCTAAGTAAAGCCAGCTGGGTATCTTTATAGGGTTCTTAGTTTTGTTTTGCTTTATTTTTTGCCAGTAAGTGTTCAGCCGCCATTTTACTGAGAGTGCAGCGATTTGAGGGCTTTATTTGGGGGAGAGGAGTTTCAGTTCAAACATCCTGCTGCAAGAAAGCCCAGGGCCTTAATTCCTTGTGGTCTTTAAACTGAAGAAACTGCTTTTGAGACTGGCAACACACTCCAAGGCAGCTGAACTGAATGCCTCCTTGCCACTCTAATTTCCAACTTCCTTGTCATGTTTTGGTCCCTGAGTCTGTCTTTTCCTAACCTCTTGTAAGTTCTGCTATGCATTTAAAAGGGTGCTCATTCCATTTTATTCAATATTCTAGTTTTGTAGTTGTTGTTTTTGTCAGAAGAAGCTTTTCAGGGTAATCAGTTCAGCAACTTGCCATAAATGGAAATCCCCACATATATTCCCTCTAACTTCTGAAAAGAATAGATTATAATTTGTACTGTTGTTCACATTATTGGATAAGCAGCATTACTTATTAATATTAGTATAAAAAGTTAGTAAATTCACTTTTTTGTTTACAAAGAGTTTCCCCTTTCAAAGAACTTACCAAAAAGAGAAGAAAAAAAGTTTTGGGCTTGAAACCAAAAAATTCTTTTCAAACTATTAAGTACTGACACAAAATTTTTTGAAAAGGAAATTATGAACTTCCCTTCTGCCTTTAGTTTTTAAGAATCAAATAAGGCATCTATTGGACAAATGTAGAGAAGTCACTCTCAGAGTTATAGCAACTTAGGAAATGATCTTGGAGCATACATTCCAATTTGGTTAAAAACTTGTAAAACCAGGGTGGGTATTTTTTGTATATTTTGTTAATAACCCACAATTAATAGCTCTGAGCAAATTTAACTTTGTATTCCTGATGGTGAAATGTAAACCTGGGTAGACTTAGTTTATCCTCCATTTCATAATTCATTTAGTGAAACATCAGAAGTATGAATGAAATTTAAAGGTAAAAGTGATGTGAGCTAAAATGAAGTTTTTGCAGTAAAAATCTATGGATTTCCATTATCCAGATTATTTCTAACAGAAATCAGTTTGATCCACTGGAAGAAAAGAAAAATTTTCTAGTAAGTCCAAACCTTCTTTGAATTACTGATAGCCCCCACACCAACCTTTCATCCTACTATGCCTTAGTATGGCTATATCTTCCCTTTCTATACCATCATAACTTCAGCTCCAAATTTTGTAGGAGTCCATACTCCTTTTTCCTTCTGATATATATATATATATATATATAGCCATCCCCAGCACTAAATTGATAGCAAAGATAAATTGCTACAGGGTCTGTGAAGTTTTACTTTACAGAACTCACACAAAAGTATGATACAATGAATAACTATCACTGTCTGTGGCCTATCCCTCCAGCCAAACCCTCAGCTCTGTGAGAGAGGGAGCCAAGTTCTCATGCTTTTTTACAGGTACCTGTGCCTGGCTCAGGACTTGGTACACTTGATAATGATCACCTTGGTCATCATCATTATCATGAAAACTCCTGTAATCTATTGAGCACATGCTTCACAGATTCAGTTTTAAGTCCCATAATAATCCTGAGTATTATTGTTGTTGTTGTTGGTTGTTGTTGTTATCAGCCTTGAGAAAGTTATTTCAGAGAGAATAAGTAATTCAATCAAGGTCACACAGAGCGTAGTGGCTTATATAGCATCCTTTTAAACTGTTGTGGCCAGATAAATTTGGTAAAGTATTCCCATGGAGTAGACAAATGGGGAAAATATGTGCTTCCTTCAGGTGGGTCAGGGGAACTGCTGGGATGTCAGCCTCCTCTTGTCCCCTCAGTGGGGAGTTTTGTGAAGCACACCACCAGCACAATCCTATGTTCAAACCCACAAGTCTCGGATTTCAAACCTCATGGTAAGATCTCTCTAGCCTCTGGGATTGGTCAGGGATGATGATTCACGTTTGTCCCTAAAATAGCCGGGATTTTGCTTGTTTCCTCTCAGTTACCTCCTAACAAGTTAATGTTTCTTTGTGGATAGTTTGAATTGCCTGGTCTTTGGATTATGGTGCACCATTCTACTCACTCATCAATGTCCACTGCTAAGGAGGATTCCCAGAGCCTTCTTTCCTTGACCTCTGAGCCATTTTGGTGAGTGGGTCAATCACCGTATTGTAACTAAACAAACCACACCTCCCACCCCTCTAGTACAAACAGTGGCAACATGGCTGCACACCTCCAGCCCTAAACAAGCTCTTGCTAACGGAAACCCTGACAAATCACAAAGCATAAGCAGCAATAGCAGGCACCGGGGTAATAATTTATTTTTAATGCCATGCTGTCTTTAACAGTGCAATTTCCTCTAGGGTGTTTGCTTTGAGATTGCAAGATAATTACATCTCAGAAACCAGGCTAATTACAGTTAACAGCCTGAAAACCAAAGGAACCCTTCCCTCCACCCGCACCTTTTTTTTTCCACTAGAATACTATACAAATTCCAGCTAAAACGTGCAGCATCATTTAGGAAACCAATTTGACTACAGCTTAGAGGTTCATTCTCCCCTCCTAGCTGCACATGTATAACTCGCATTGATGTGTATCAGAGGGACCTGAGTAACACAGCCTCAGTGATTAGAATAAATAACAGCACTACAGAAAGGAAACAATGACAGCAATTTTCCAATAGGGATGAAAGTCTAAATGTTTCTGGTGGAAAACCAGGGTGGGGGTGTGGACTCCTGCTGCAAAGATGAGATCACTTGTGGCTCATAGATACCCTTTAGGGTCTTCTGGGATAAACAATCAACCAGTTTGGGGCATTTGTAGATTTAAGGAGCTAGAAGGAATGTGAGAAATCATCTGGTCAATTTTTATTATTCCATCAAAAATACAAAGCATTATGTGCTGGTCATAAAAGTCTTTACAAATGACAATTCCATGGCCTGGTCATTGGTGAGAAAACCTTTTTATCATCTCATAGACACCATGCTTTGGAGCAGGGATATGCAAGTGGATTTTCTGGGTGTTTTTTTTTTTTTTTTTTTTTTATAATCCTTATGTCAGAAAGTACTCCCAACTTTAAATTTAACTTGATGTAACTTCAGACCTTTTCCTCTACTGTGTTTTTGCTAAGATAAAAACTCTCTCAAATAGATTGAGCTAACCCTACCCTCTCCTTTGGGTGATATAACTTTCCCTTCCAAGTCCTTTCCAACCTTTTTATGCAAATGTGCATATTATTTCCCAATTTGTCTCTAGTTTCTGTTAGCTTTTGAAATGTGGAAGCCAAACATTACAACTAGCTCTGGCTCAATTTGGCATCTCTTAGAAACTAGGGCCTGGATTTTCTTTCTTCTATTTGTGGAGAAAAGGGGACTAGACTGGGAAAGAGAAGAGGAAATCCTATATTCTGAACTTTCACATGAAAATTAATTTCTGTTTCTATGGTGGCCTGCAGAGCTTATCTACATGACATCAGAGTCTTAAACATAGCATAAATAAAGCCAAGCCTCTCCTTCAGACTTCTGCAGAATGCCAGTGGTGTTCCTCTCCATCCACATCATATTCAGAAAAGCAACATATTGGCCCTTCCCATCACCCTCCTTGCTAGAGGCTCCCTGTTGCTAATAATTTAAAATTGGCATGCAAATGGTATTTCTCATAGTAACAACTCCTTAGCAACACTCCCTAACTTCATTCATTCTTTTAACCACACGTATTGAGTACTCACCATGTGGGGGAGGGGGGTACTCCACCATCTCTGTTTCTATTCAATGGTTCATCTTATTAGCTCTCCCCCTTAAAGAGGAGGAATTGCTAATCTTAATTCATCAGGACAGTCAGTGAGGCCACTTTTTATCAGCAGACAAGATTACTTGTCTCTAAAAGTCAATACCCAGGTAGTGCTTGTGTTTCTGCCTCAGATCCAGGTAGGTCTTGGTGCTAGATTTGGGTCAGCTGCCGTGATTAGTCTTCCTCTTCTACTCTGAGGGCTGGCTGGAAAATGTTCACAGAGATCCTCTCAGGACAAGCCACAGGCTTGCCTGAGCATCATGTCCCAAATACTCAGGTTAGAGGCTGATGGAGAGGTGAGAGGCCCACTTTCTCCTCAGATCTAAGTCATGTCTCCTTCCCAGTTTTATCACAGAGTACTAAATTGGGAGTTAGTTTGCTTGTCTGAGGAACCCATTTAATTAGCTTCCCAGGAAGACCTTGGGAAGACAGGGAAGATTGACAGGGCATGATTTGAATTTCCAGGCTATCAAATCATCACATTAGCCCCAAATCTTACATCCAGTCTTTAAAATTTACTGTATATCATGTCAGGTGCTAGGCTCCAAGGAGACAGTCACATGAAGCACAACCTCTCCTCCAGGGGCTTGTGATCTAGTGGAAAATTTTATCTACCTTAGAAATGAAGTTTCCATTGCCATTATCTGAAGGAAATTTTATCCTTTACAAGAGAACATTTGAAATGAAATTTAAGTATAGCTTAAAATATTTCATAGCAGAAATTTGGGAATTCATGAATGTGAGGTCAGAGCACCTGTGTTATGCTCTGTTAAGATCCTTATGTTTTATGGCTCTCCCTCAGAAATTTTACTAACCGGTAAAAGGAAGGAAATTAACTAAAGGATATAATTCTACCTCAAGCCCAAAATGTCCAGAGACAGTTCTGGAAAAATGGAAACTACCATCCGGTGACTGACTGTTTTTTATTTAATGGAAGAAGAGAAGAGCTCAGAACCAAGGAGTATGTAGCTATGAGAATCTCCAGACCCAGGAGGGTGTTCTGATCCCCATCACACACAGCATGGTTCTCACTCTATGACACACTTCTGCCTCAAGATGGGAAAGTTAAGAGGCAAAAGTGTATGAATGAACTCATTAGAGTTAGTGAGAAGAAGAGTTCCTACTTGAAAGGATGCTGTGGGGACAAATGACATGATGGATGTTTAAGGATGCTTCCCTCAGAAAAGTTTTCATTTCTATCCCTCATCATTTTGAACAACTCCTTAGGGTAGGTAAAGGGCAGGTATTACTGAGTAACAAGAAAACCATTTCTGAGTTGTTCTCATAAAGTTGGGTCAACAATCAACCACAGTTACCTACACTTCCAGGTAACTGGAAAATCCCATTATTGGGGTTTCTGCAGGTCACATGTGTGGGCAGACCACAGTGGGTGGTTCAGACTAAACAGTCTAACTGCAACTTCCCAAGATTCAGGATGAAAGAGAAAGATTCTAATAAAACTCTGGGGATAGAATTCAAGTTGGGTGACATTTTCCTTGATAACAATAGGAGGAAAATAATTTGTTTAAAATTTAAAATACTCTGAAGGTATCATATTAGTAATGTGAAGGTTTTTAATTCTCTGGAAGTTCTAGCTATTTTAAGCAATTTAAAATAGAAATCTTTAAACATGTCTCCTTTGGTCTATATGACTTAGATCATATAATTCAATTGCAAATCATCCAATAGCTGCCCACTTTAATAGCACAGAAAATACGTAAGAGGAAAACATAAAAGGACTGGATCCCTAAAGTTATAAAGGGATGGAAAGTGGTATACTTTTTAGGAATAACCCAGAACACTTTTTGGTAAGGCAAAACCTACAATAATAACTTGTTTTTCCAAAATTTCCTTGAGTTCACTTATAATTCCCTAAAGAGATACACTATCAAGTAAGTACATTCTGTTATTGAATTCACTAGTGTAGTAAAGATCTGCCTATACCAAGTTTTTCTCTGATCACTGTCACTGATGATTTTCTATTCATTCATTCATTTGTTCAAGAAAATTATTTTTCTCTAATTGGGCCCAGATGCACAGAATTGGATTCATCAAAATCCTTGATTGATGATCCTCTCATCATCGGTCCATGCCTAAGCCTCTTCTATTTAGTTATTTTAAATAATGTGTGAAGCATTCCTGAATGCATCATCCAAAAAATAAAACTAGAACCTTGATGGGGATCTATATCTAACCATATGCTTCTTCCGACTCCTCATTCCATCTTCTTATTTCCTTTCCCCACCTGAGATAAGCATCATTTTGAATCCCAATTTCATTCCCTTCCTTTCCTTTGTATATAGTTTTATTGCATTTATATGTATTATATTTGTACATATACAATTTAAATTATATATACAATGTATATGTATACATGTATATGTATATGAACATGTATAAAATGCATCCATATATACATATATATTACGGTTTTTAACTTTATTTTTTAAAAGGGGTATCATACTGTAATCTTTGGAAAACTCCTTTTTTTTCTGCAACATATTTAGAGTCACCCATATTGCTGCAAGTTACTGTGGTTCGAGTGTTTTTGGATAAAACAGATAATATTATATCATGTGAATATGTTACCATTTGTCCTCCCACTCTCCTAATGTTGGGCATTTAGGTCATTTCCGGGTTTTTGCAATTGTAAACAATGCTACTATGATCATTCATATGATCATTTTGTTGTACATGTATGATAGTTTCTCTTGGTTATATACCTAGGAAATTAATTGCTGGGTTATAGAAAATGTGAATATTCAACTTTAATAGATAATGTTAAACTCTTTTCTGAATTGATTGCATGTTCAACTCCAGGAGATAATGTCAAACTCTTTTCCAAAGTTATTGTAAGCCTACTTGGCATTGTCAGACATTTTAATTTTTACCCTATTAAATAGCTATAAAATGATATCTAATCATGGTTCTGATTTGCATTACTCTGTTCACTAATAATGTTGAACATGCCTTTACAAGTTTATTGGTCATATGGTGATTTTTTTTTTCTGTTCATGTATTTTTCTCATTTTTTTGCTGGTGTGTGTGTGTGTGTGTGTATGTGTGTGTGCATGTGTACTTTTCTTATTGATTTGTAGGAGTTCTGTACATTTTTTTAATGTTACTCCTTTGCAGTTCTGTATATTATGAGTATTTTACCTAAGTTTATAACTTGTCTTTCAATTTTCTTTAAGATATCTTTAAATTTTTAATCTATTTGGAGTTGATATTGTATGAGGCAAGAATCCAGTGTCATCTTTTTCCATATGAATAATGGATAACTATTTTTTCCCAGCTCCATTTATTGATCACTCTTTTTCTTACTGTTCTGATATGTCCCATCTGTCATACCCTCAAGGTTTCGTCTATGGTTCTCTAATCTATTCCTCTGGTCTATTTGTCTACCCCTATACCAATCCACAGTATCCTTCTTCTCTGCTCTTGCTTTTCAAAAATAACCTGACCATTCCAGGCCCTCTGCCCCTTCATGTGAATTTTGGAATCATTTTATCAAAGACCATGAAAAACCCTGAGGTTTCTACTGGAAATATATCTGAATCTGCAGATAATAATTGAAATCTTCATGATATTAAGTCTTTTCCACGAACAAGGTATCTTTCTCTCTTATCTGGGTCTTCCTTTTTTTAAGATTTTATTGATTTGTTTGTTTGTGAGAGAGAGAGAAGGCACAAGCTAGTGCAAGCAGAATCACAAGCACACTCTACACTCAGCTTAGACCCCTACCCTGGGGCTCGACTCAGGATGCTGAGATCATGACCTGAGCTGAAGCCAAGAGTCAGATGCTGGGACACTTAAGCAACAGAGCCACGCAGGCAGCCCTTCTTTAATATTTCTTAATAAGATTTTGTCATTTTCCCCATAGAGATCTTTCACATCTAACATTAGATTCCTTCTAGATACTTGATATTTTATGATAATTTTGTAGATGTTGTTTCCTCTTTAATTTTGTTTTATGGTGTTTAATTGGCATGGAGGAATACAACTGATTTTCATGTTAATCTCATACCCAGCCACCTTACTAAACTTTTTTTTTCTAACAATGTGTCCGTAAAGTAATTTGGGTTTTCTATGTAAATTATTACATGACCTATAAATTATGACTGTTTTATTTCCTTCTTTCTAATCCCTATACCTCTAATATTCTTTTCCTTACCTTATTGAACTGTATAGAATCATCAGTATAGTGCTAAAAAGAAATGGTAACCGAGAACATCTTTTCTTGTTTCTTCTCAATCTGCATTCTCACCTTGGGTGACCTCTTCTATTCTCATGGCCTCAATCATTATCTAGATCTCTATCCTGATTCATGTGTTCCACTGTGTATTTTGGAACTCTTGATCTGAATGTTCCACAAACACCTCAAATTCAATGTGCCCTTAACACTTCATCTAATCTCATCTCTCAACTGACGCCTGCTCTTCCTTTATTTTCTAACTTTTCTAGTGGTGCCACCATCCATGTTGGCCCATACCAAAAAATGTGGACTCATTTTTTATTCTCTCCTACCACAGACCCTCTCAGTCAACAAGACCTATTGGCTCTAGTTTGTTAACCTAATGCTTCTTTCCACCCCTCTACCACTGCCCATCATGTCACACCTGTCCAACTGCCATAAGTTCCAAAACCATCACCTGCATCTGGCCTTGCCTTCTACCAAACCCTCTTCCATGCCAGCCCCTCAAAACTTTAAATCTAGTCAGATGGAGCCTGCAGTAAAATCCTCTAATGGTTCCCCATGATTTATAGAAAAAGCCTAAATCCTATGCATGGGCAAATGTCTAAAACCAAGACCCTTTTGATCTGGCCCCCCTGCCACATGAGTCCCATCTCCTGTTCTCCATGCTCTAACACTCTATGCTCTGGCCATCCTGGGGTCTTGCGTTTCCACAGATGTCTTGTACGCTCTCTCTTCAAAGTTTCATACCTGTTGTGTCCTCTCCGAATAGTGCACATCCCGGGGTCTTGCATTTCCACAGATGTCTTGAACGCTCTCTCTTCACGGTTTCACACCTGTTGTGTCCTCTCCAAATAGTGCACTTTCCCTTCTCAACTTCCTTCCGTCTTTTTCTGGTTAACCCCCACACACCCTTTAGGACTCAGCCGCACTCCCTCCAGGAAGCCTTTGCCTTACTATAATTGACCTTACCTGTTTTCTCCACTCCTTGAGAGCAAGAACAAATCTTATTCATGTTTCTATCCCCAGAACCCAGTGTAGTGCCTGACATAAGGTAGGGGCTCAGCAAACACTTTGGAAATGTACAGTGAGTCAGTACTTCTCTCTGTTAAATATCCTGTCTTTCAAAACTCCATTCAATGCCTTCCTAATCCCCCCTCTGCCCCCCGTGATATGCCCCACCACTTTGTTTACATCTTTCCTTAGCCATGTCTCATGGCTTGTGCCTGATCCTCTCTTCCAGATGCTTGAAGGCTGGGGTTGTACCTCGTCCATCTTGGTGTTCCTGCCACCTGTAGCCCAGAGCCTAGCACATAACTGATGCCAAATGGATATCTAAGGTAATAAAATTGAATTCCCTCCTGGAGCCACAAACCAAACAGAGAACGTGCTTTGGATTCTTCTGTGAGCTGCATTAGTGTTCAAAGTACAACGATTTCTGCCAGCATCTCCACCTGCACAGCCTTCCGCCTCTACCTCCCTAGTGCTTCTTCAGTTTCATAATGGAAGTCTCCAACAGAATGCTATTCCTTTTACATAATATTACTCATTTCACAGGCAATGCCTCTTCGTCTTCCTATTCTGTACTTCAAGGTGCACCTGCATGTTTTCTTGGCTGTGTTTTGGGCATTTTTTTAAGGAAAAAGCCTTCATATGGCACTTAGTCTAGGTTTCCCTTTCTAGAAATATCACCCCACTCCTCTGTAGCTGTTTATGAGTGTCACAATCTGCCATTTAAATATTAATGTTATGGAAACAGAGGAGAAAAGTCAGTCTCTCATCTGATATGCGATGCTGAGGGAAATTAAGATTAATAAATGGTGACAAGCTCTATAGAGGAAATAAAAGTTAAATTGCCTTGGACTATTTTCAGAAGTTGTTTGAGCAATGAGTATTATATTGAATGCCCCATAACTATGAACGTTCTAAAAGCCCGATTTCTGACTACAATCTCAAATGATAACTCAAACCCTAGCATTCCCCCTCAGAGTACTTGGATTCTGCAAGTTCACAAGTAAGGGAAATCATTTACGAGGCAAAACTAAGAAAGTCTAAAAACTAGGTTTTCCTTATCAGATCTCAAGCAGTCACCGTAATTGGGGAAAAACAAATTTTAGGTCTAAAATGTTAAGTAATAAACCTATCTAGCAGGTAAAAATATCTAGGAAATTAACTAAAACTTTTCATGTCTTCAGCAACATAAATCACATCACAGACACATTGGCTTGGCCCAACTAACTGAGAAAGGAGGATACCCTCCCGCTCCTGTTCTAGGTTTGGTTCCTAGAGCCTCTGTTCTGCTTACCTTTTCTAGGGCTATTGGTAAAAATGTAAGGCAGTGATTTCCAGGCTGTGGTCCCTGGACCAGCAGCATCAGCATCATCTGGGAACTTGTGAGAGATACAGATCTTCAGGCCTCAGCCCAGACCTACTGAATCAAAAAACTCTGGGAATGGAGTCCAATAGCTTCTGTTTAACAAGCCCTCCAGGAGATTTTGATGTGCCTTCAAGTTTGAGAGCCACTGATTCTTAACCCCGGCTGCACATTAGTATCACCTGGGGAAATTTTTCTTAAAAAACTGATGGCAGGGTTCTATCCTCCCGCCCCAGAGAGACTGATCTAATAGGCTTGGGGTGAAGCCAGTGCACTGATACGTTCTAATAGATCTCCAGATGATTCGGAATTGCAGGTTGAGGATTTGATCTTAGGCTCTGATTTCTTACTCTGGTGATAGCAACAACTTCAGAGAAGAGCTTTTGGCTCCAAGTCTTTCCTTTCAATTATTCTCTGCCCCTTCCTTCCTACCCTCACAAGCCCCACCCAGGGATTTATCTCTAATCCAGCAGTTACCAAACTATATTACACATCAGAACCACCCAGAGGGATTGCTAAAAACAGTCTGCTGGGCCCCAACCTTAGAGTTTCTGATTCAGTAGGTCTGGGGCAAGTCCGAAGAATTTGCCTTTCTAGCCAGGTTCTCCAGTAATGCTGAACTCTCCAGTCACTCTGGCCTTGGTGAGAAGGGAAAATTTTTTACATAAACTTACCCTGAAGGACCTCCAGCCTCTTACAGATCCCCCAGCCTATTACATGGAGTCCCCTGCTCCTGACCAGAAGGCACTGCAGGGTTTTAGAGCAGAGTGCAGCCTTAGGGTACAGCCTGCAGAGCTTAATTCTCATAAACTCTCTGTGCCTCAATACCTTATCATAAAAAGGGAGATAATGTAGGACATACCTGAAGGGGTTGCTATGAGGATTACACGCATTGATACATACATGATGCATGCATAAAGAGTGCCTATAGTAAGTCCTCAAAAATATTATAATTAGTTACAAACCTAAAGTTATAATGAGTTGTAACTTCTAAGTTGTCAAAATTACAGGTAAAAATAATTCTTTCTAATTATTGTAGACCCCCCTCCCTCTCCAGAGTATAGACACTGATGCCTGGGGTTCCATGCAAACAGAGGAATCAAAAGGACACACACCTTGCCATCCATACTCAGAATTATTTGTCCCACCCTGCTCAAAAATGAAGGGGTTGTTAATGGACTGCTGTGAGTCTGCAAAGGGGTTCTCCCTAGAGAGACTCCACCTACCAGTCTCACCAAGTACAGCACATCTCTTGGAAGCAAATGAAAGGAGCCCCTAAATGAGCTGAAGAACATTTGCTACAGTTCTAAAGTAAATATGCTTAAAATTATTCTATGCTTTCCTACCATCTTAAGAAAAAAAGACAAGCTGTTTATCATTACCTAATGGGTCCTGGCCCCTTTCCAGCTTCTCATCCCATAAAAAACCACTTGGACTTTTCTAAAAACACTCTGCCCCATGGAGTCACAGTGCCTTTGCCCCTGCTCTTTCTTCTGCCTGGGTGTCCCTCCCCTTCCTTGCACTCCCTGCATATAAATTCACTATTTCATATTTCTTCTTTCATGTTCCCTCAAAGTCAATGTACCCTAAAACCTTCCTGGTCCACCATCCCCACTTCCCCCTAGAAAGAGCTGATCATCCCCTTCCCTGTGTCACCTCCCAACCCTATACAATACACTTTGTGCCAATAAGTGTCTGAGCAGCCTCTCTCCACTGCTAGACTATGAACCAAACCAAAGAAGTAACCATGTCCTTCTGATCGTCCATGACCCCCACACCAAGCACAATCACTAGCCCACATTAGGGGCTTCATTATTGAGTGGCTATATGAAATATACAGCCAATTCTATATAAACTGAAGTCAGTTCTTGGATAGTCAAAGACACCAAGAGAGAAGGGATCAGAAGTGGTGCAGAAAGAGGAAAGGGAATGACTACCTGAGAGGACCTCCTCCCTCCCCACCAAATAAGAGGAGCATGGGACATAGAGCTGGTAACTGCTCATCAACAGGAAATGTCAAGCTATCTATCTGTATTAGTTAGGGCAGTGGTTCTCCAACATTTGGGACTTCTCTACACTCTTAAAAGTTATGGACAACCCCAAAGTGTTTTTATATAAGTGGATTACATCTTTCCATATTTACCATTAGAAAGTAAAATGGAGAAGTCTTTTAATGTTTGGGGGATAAGTAAGATAGCAGAGGACTAGAAGTCCTAAATATGGTCCAGTTCCAGGAGTTCAGCTAGATAGTTATCGAACATTCTGAACATCTACAAACTCAATAGGAGATTGAAGAGTAGAAGAGCAGCAGTTCTAGGAATAGAAAAGTGACCACTTTCTGGAAGGTAGGATGTGTGGAGAAGTGAATCCGAGGCAACATATGGGAAGATAGATGGCGGGGGGCGGGGCCAGCTCCCAGCAAATGAGAGAGCAGTGGAGCACAAAATCAGAACTTTTAGAAGTCTGTTCCACTGAGGGATGTCACTCCAGAGGCTAAGGAGGGGGTGAAGCCCTCGCAGGGACAGTGTAGTCTCAGGACCTGGGGTGTCACAAAAAGACTGGGGGTGTCTGAGTGTGGCAGAGTTCCCAAGTATCGGGAGCTGGCTACAGAGACAGAGCTGAGGAGGGGCTTTCAGCTCAGGCTTACCTTAAACCATGATTCAAGGCACAGTTAGGCCACTACTCTTCAGGCAGGGACCCCACAAGTGGCAGATCTGGGAGACCCCCCTCTTTCTCCTCTGGAAGGAGCAGCGTGGGAACACTCAGCAGGAATCTGTTGGGTTTGGAGACTCCAAACAGGGCCGTGCACCAGAGATAGAAACACTCAGCCACAGGTTGGGTGAGCATGGAGCGCAGCTGGAAAACAGGGAGATGGGAGGGATTGATGGTTTTTCTCTAAGGGCACACTAAGGAGTGGGGCCCCAAGCTCTCAGCATCTCTAGGCCAGAGACTGGGAGGCCACCATCTTCGTTCCCATCCTCCAAAGCGGTACAGAAAGCGTTCAGGAACAAAAGCTCCTGAGAGTGAACCCAAGCAGATTGCTTAGCCTGGCCCCTGGCAAGGATGGTGCAATTCTGCCTCAGGCAAAGACATTTGAGAATCATGGCAATGGGCCCCTTCCCAGAAGATCAGCAAGAACATCCAGCCAAGACCAAGTTTACTGATCAATGAGAACTGTAGAACTCCAGAGCTAGGGGACTACAACACAGAATTCATGGCTCTTTTCCCATGATTCTTTAGTCTTTCAAAGTTAAATTTTTAAAATTTTATTTTTTCTTATTCTCTTTTAAATTTTTCCTCTTTTCTGTTTTAATTTTTAAACTATTTTATCTTATCAATACCTTCTTTAAAAATTTTTTTAATTTTCATTGTTATAGTTTCATATTCTATCCCTTCATCGTATTTAACTTTATTTTTTGTATACATATAGGTTTTTCTTTCTTTAAAATTTTGGGATGCAGTTTCTTCTAGTAGATCAAAATATACCCTAAATCTATCACCTGGCTTTGTTCTAGTCTCCAGCCTGATCCAGATGGGGTGGCTGGATTATGGAAATTGGGGAGGGTGTATTCTGCGGTGAGTGCTGTAAATCGTGTGGGACTGATGGCTCACAGACCTGTACCCCTAAAGCAAATAATAATTATACATTAATAAAATTAAATAAGAAGTCTTTTAATATTTCTTCATTAACTTGTTTAAAAATAAAAAACATGTAAACATAATTTTTTTTAAACTATATTTTCAAAAAGAACTTTTATTGAGAAAAGTGGCACTGATTTTTTTTTCACTCTTGCAAACCTCTTTAAATATCTGGCTTATATTAGTTTATCAGCTTCTGCATTTAATCTGTTATGATACTGCTCATCATGTAGCCTTTGGAAAATTTAGTTATATGCTTATAAAAGAATGAGAGTGAAAAAGCAATACTTTTATGAAGTAGTTCTGATCTTGTGAGCCTCATGAAAGAGTTTCAGAGATCTCCTGCCGCCCCCACCCCCCGCAACCCATGGATTCTGGGACTGCACTTTGAGAACCGCTGAATTACGATATAGGTCACCTGTGGCTGCAGAGAATGAAATACCAGTGACTTAGAAAAGATAAACATATACTTCTATATTGCCTAAACTTCCAGATATAAGCAGTCCCCATCAGTCATGGCATTCTTTCTGGTTACTCTCCCATTCCTTGTACACATGGCCCCAGTGGCTACCCAGTACCACCTCTACAGGAGGGAAGGGCGTGCTTTGTTCCTTTTGAGTGCATGTCCCAGAATGCATATATCACTTCCCCTTACATCCCATTGGCTCGACCTTGGACAAAAAGCCTATTACTGAGCTGCACAGAAGACTGGGAAATATCTCTAATCTCATTGGCCATATGTTCTATCACTATAGATGAAGGTGAGAATAGATATGGGGATAATTTTTTTAAAGATTTTATTTATTTGACAGAGAGATCACAAGTAGGCAGAAAGGCAGGCAGAGAGAGTTGGGGAAGCAGGCTCTCCACTGAGCAGAGAGCTCAATATGGGGCTCAATGCCAGGACCCTGAGACCATGACCTGAGCAGAAGGCAGAGGCTTAACCCATTGAGCCACCCAGGCACCCTATGGGGATAATTCTTAGTCTCTGCTACATTGACCTTTCTCCCTGGGCTCTGCTGGGCACAGTCCCAGAAAGGAGCTTGGACAAGCCAGGGCTTACTTCACCTGGGCCTAGAAGTTCAAGGGAGCTGGTCCTGAAAATGAGCAGCTATATCTCTTTGCCTGCACATATGCCTCACAAAAATAGGACTAACAGAAAACAAGGAGGTCTCAAAGTACGTCGGCCCTCAGACAAGAAGTAGGAGCTCACATCAAGAGCAACAGATGGGAGCTACAAATTAGTCACAATGGAAACTTGCCAGTTAAGAGGAAAGCCCCATGCCTCATCTATAAATGAGGCTCTGGTTAGGATAAAGGCCAAAATCATCAACATGGCTCACAAGGCCCTGTATGATCTCAAACCCTCACCCCAAAACTCATCCCCAGCTACAGTTCATGCCAGTCTATCCATTACCCTCCACATTTTGATCATGTTTCACTCTCCAGTTTGAAGACTATAACTCAGTCCTTGTCTAAGGGTCTTTGCATGTGCTGTTCCATCTCCTGGAATATTCTTTTCCCCCCTAGTGCTTGGCCCATACATGCTCATTCTTCATTCAGGTTTGTGGAATAAACAAAGACCAACTGAATGAGAATAAGCAAAGGCTACTATTCAGAGCTTGCTATCAAGGGAGTCAGCCATGATCACTTGAGTTTTGGCAGACTCAAAGGCAGGCAAAGGAGTGGGAAAGTTTTATAATGCAAAAAAAGAAGGTTCCAGGTGCACCCTGACTAGAAGCTGTTGGTATGAGAAAACTTAGGTGGAATAACTAGAAGTGGAGTATCCTATGTGATTGGTTAAGGATACATATTTGGCTTTCTGATTGATCCCAAGGTGGAAATAGGGTTGGAAATTAGGGAAACTATTAGTTGTTAATCAAGTCCTTGCCTGGGGTTGTTGTTTGGCTTTCCTGGTCTGGTTGCTAGAGATGGTGGTTTTTCTATAGCTTGACTTACAGATAGCAGGCTGGCTGCCTAGCTTGGTTGTTGTAGATGATGGGTTAGGTATTTGCTGCAGATTGTGGGTCAGAGTTCTATTTCACATTTGGTCTGACCATTGTCCATTGGGATATCCAGTCTCTTGGGTCTCAACTCAGCATTTTTTTCCTAGAAGCCCTCCCCAATTCTACCAGGGTAGGTCCAACTGTAATAAGCTCCTGCAGCTCCCCAAACCCCTCTTTGCTAACTCTCAACAAATTTTTAATTACTTGCCCAATAGGCTATAAGTTTCACAAGGTGATCCTTCTGAAACATTTTATTTTATTTTATTTTATTTTATTTTCCATTCCTCTATGCTCACCACCGAAGTACTTAGCCTATAGTAGAGGCTCAATAAAAAATTATTATATGGATGGATGAGTGAATGATTAGATGGATATCAGACCTTTGCAGAGCTGAGAGCAGTGTTCTGGTGCTTCACAATTGGCAAATTTCCAGGATCCTCTGCAAACAGCTGAAGGCATGAGTTCCATATTAGTTCTGCACCATGAGCCATTATGGCATTCCAACAGAGTCACCCACCAGGCAAAATAAGGTCCCATTCCAGATAAAACTGAGCTGTTTCAAAGATACTCAGTTCTCCAACCATGGGTCTAATTGGTCTGGGACCTAACATCTACCTTGGGGTCTCTATCCTAGACTATGTTTCTTCTTAAGCAGGGACCACTGACAATATCCTACAAAATATTCTGTTGGGTCCTGGTGCTGTCCATTTAGTGAGAAGATTTCCCGTCTTGAAGTTCTAGCATAAACCTGCCAGCTGTAACGTATCTTACTGGTCTGACCCAGTGGTGACCCATTGTGCTCTGTGTATGGGCTGTTTTCTTTTATTTTCCATCCTCTGAAGATTGTCAGAATTCTGCCTGTCTAAGCAATAAATCCATCTTTTCAGGGATCAATTGCTGTGGCTGGCTGCAATGCCTGGAAATCCAATTAACTGAAAAATAAATAAAAAATGAAAAATACACTGAAGCTGTGGCATAAATCAGCTAGAAAATGTTCTGCACATTAAAATAAACAAGGAGAAATTTCAACTTCATTTGTCTTCTTTTCCTTTTTTTAAACCGTGTTATTGATAAATTTAGCCTTGTTTCCAATTTTGTCTTAGCCACGATTTGCTCAAGTATAGATCTGTTGGGATGGCTATCTCTGTTCTAATTATACCCTGCAGGCACTCTCCTTAGAGAAGCCAACTCGGCTAGGATTACCTTGGTGCCATATGTAAAACTTTAGGCCCTCTCTCCCTTCATCTTTTTACACCACATGTGTTCTTAAAGGGGGCATAAATCTGCTCTAACGTCTCATGGGAAATATGAGTTATTTTGGCTTCCTGGGACATTTTGAAAAGGACAAAGTTTTCATCAGTTGGCTGAGTGAAAGGCCTTATGCCTCACTGCTACTGGGTCGCTAGGTTGGAACCATGACACACAGAGCCCATGAGCACTAGACTGCCTTTCTGGTGTGCTCATGGCAATGAACTTCACTCCCAACTGCATCCCCAGGCTTCCTGTCAGTGCCCTGGAAAGGAAAGGGCCCTACTGAGGTCCAAGGAAATGGGCAAATGGCAGAGGCCATCTGGGAGTCACAGAGGGATACGGCCACTTGAACTCCCCTCTGTAACCAGAAAACATATTCATTTCCTATGGGTGTCACTGTAGAAGACAATCAGAGGTTGAGATCCTTATTCACCATCATGACTAGGGTCCAATGTGGGAGGCTTCTGCCACTCACTCACCTTGAGATCTCAGATAGTCATAAGCTGCTCTGGATGTTTCCTTGTGGGTACAATGAGCAGACTGAAATAGAGATTCCCAAGGTCCTTTTAGGTCCCATTGTCCATGATTCTATGTTTGGCGAATAAAAACACATTTTTTATTTAGGGAACATTTGGTGAAATATAAACTAGCTCTTAAGTCCTTCCTTTTTTCCTGATACCTTTCCCATGTCGTCATTGAATTTGTCGTCTCTGGGTTACAAGCATTACACAGACAACAAGCATTGGTCAGGTGATGTTACCATGGAAAACAAGAAAACAAGAAGTCGACTGTGTCTCAACACTTCTCATCAGGAAAGCAAAATGACATAACATTGCTTCCCCAAAAAGCATACTTTCACTTTATCCTACCTCTAAATGCTCCCTGGATAAAACAAACGATATCAACAAATGTGAGAGGAATCCTCTCCTGGGCTTCAAAATGTGGCCCTTTTCAAATTTAGATCACAAATTTTCTGTTATCCTTAAGTGGTTATTGATTTGGTTTTACTGAAAAAAAAAAAAAAAAGAAAAGAAAAAAAAGGTATTTTGTTTTCTAAATTTGTTTCAAAATTCTGCTTACCCAAAAATCAAACCAAAAGGAGACAGGACAACAAAAAGCGATAATCATTGGAGACATAGTCATGACTACCTAGAGGTAGTCCTGTGATCATAAAACTACTTTGCTGCCAGAAAGAATAGATAACACACAGGGCTTAGGGTCTCTCCTTCAGCCAAGCTGGAGAGTTCAGACTTGTACAAGGAAATTACTGGAAAACAATCTCAATACAACAGAGGGATAAATTTACCCTCTTATTCCCAAGCCTGATCACTATAGTATTTATTTATTTACTCTACAAATATTTCTTGGACACTAACTCTATGCTAGGTACTGTGCTTGGCTAAAGGAAAACAGCAGTGAATACTACAGTTAAAACCTGATTTCTCTTTTTTTTTTTTTTAAGATTTTATTTATTTATTTGACAGAAAGATAGAGAGCACAAGTAAGCAGAGCAGCAGGCATAGGGAGAAAGAGAAGCAGGCTCTCTGCTGAGCAGGGAGCTGGTTGTGGGGCTCGATCCGAAGATCCTGGAATCATGACTTGAGCCAAAGGAAGCCACTTAACCAACTGAGCCACCCAGGCACGCCAAACTGCCTTTTTTTTGTTGTTTTTTTAAAGATTTTATTTATTTGACAGACAAATCACAAGGAGGCAGAGAGGCAGACAGAGAGAGAGAGAGAGAGAGAGAGGGGGAAGCAGGCTCCCGGCTGAGCAGAGAGCTCCACGTGGGGCTTGATCTCAGGACCCTGAGATCATGACCCGAGCTGAAGGCAGAGAAATTAACCCACTGAGCCACCCAGGCATCCCCGCCAAACTGCCTTCTTGAAGTTTACAGAGGGCGATGCATATATCCAGGGGTTATGGAAACAATGGGTCAATTTCAGGGGAAACAATCACTTATTTAGCATAGTGGACACAATTGTTCTTTTGTTAACCTGTGGCTGCGTTTTTCTAGTGGTGTTGGCATCAAAAAGGCAGCAGGAGCCTGAGGCTCTTATCTTTCCAATCTCTCTTTCTTCTCCAAGGCAGGTAGTTACAAGTACCAAATAAGTTTCTATTCTCACTATGGGGTTTTTTGGTTTAAAACTGTTTATTGATCAATAAAAAAGTAGAAAATCACAGAGTCATTGCCTGGGGAAACTATACTAGTAATTTTACAGCAGGCTAGATAGTAAGGAAAGATTACAAATGTTAGTAGGCAGGAGACCCAACTCCTGCTGAAAACAAGTCAATTCTGACAAAAATCCAACCACCTTACTGACCTTGGAGAGCCTGCACAAGGTCAATGGCGGAGTGAATATGATCCTACTGGTCCTGTTCCCAGTATGTTTACTAGCTCTAGAAAAAAGTGGACAGACATCATATGTACTCCCATATGCTTAAAAGTAATAAACACTGTAAATAACAGACTCAAGTCCTCAAAGGAATGCAAAAGAGAACATACATAGAATTTAGAACAACATTTTAAAATAGATTTTAAAGTTAATTTTTAAAATAGGACTGTCACTGGGACATATTGTTGCCACTGTAACTATTTATATTAATAACTCTGAGTCACCCAACGAGTCTTTGTAAGCTCAGAGAGTATACTGGCAGTATTCATTCATTCTTTCAGTCATCCCTCCTTCCATCTGCTCAACATGGACTACTGTGGGTGTGAGCGTCCAGAGCTTCCACAAGAATACCATTGCCCTAGTTCTTATTCCCAACAATGATCCTCCTTGGCTCCTTCCAGGAGAACGTTCATTCCAACCTACTCAGTACCTTCCCTTCCACGCACTGGCCTTACTTCTTTAACTTCTCTATACCATAACCCAGATATCCCTAAAATTACTAGAGTCAAATATTTCCAATGTTCTCTGTCTGCTTGCATCCTCACCTACTTCTCCTTCCTCCACAGCCTCATGGGTCACCAACTTCATTCTCTTATATCCACCTTCAACTCCTCTGTTGTCTACTGAATGATTCTCAGACTTGATTTCTTCTATTGGCCTTCTTTAACAGAGGGACAACAGTGTGTTATCTTAAATAGCATCAGGAAAAAGTACCTTTTCAAGAAGTCTGCATGTTCGGGGTCTAAACAGTCATCCAAAACCACAGATTTGTTTATAAGGATCCCTGGAGGATGGTGAAGAGGTAAGTGAAATATTGCCTGCCGATTGTCTCAACAGAGAGGGACACCACCCATTTCCAGGTGAGCTGTCACTTTCATGTTCATGGCAAGGCTCTTGGTCTTCAATCCTGAAACCCAGAAGGTGGGTATCACCTGTCAGCTCTGACCATATCCCATCAGGAGCAGCCAACTGAAGAGAGAGGGTAAAGCTGTTATCATTATTGAATATCTCAGCTTAAAGTGGTTTCTCATTTTCTAGAAAAGGTAAGTTCTTGATGGAATGGCACCCTGGATGGGCAAAAATTGATGGTAAAGAAAAGAATAGGAGAGGCTCACAGCACAGGGTCCTCTCTATGGCAGTCGTGCCAGGTCAGGCAGCACCATTGAGAGTCCTGGCAGATGGGTAGAGCTTAGGGACACTCCACCACTCCAGTAACAGGCACTAAAGGATTGCAGAAGCAGAAAAAAAATGAGAGCCTCGTAGCAAAAGGCATGTTCTCCACCTTTCACTTTGGTCAAAGGGAGACTAGGTTATATCATGGGAGAGCAGCAAAGCCACAGAATCAGGGACCTCCTTCCCTAATAGGAGATTTTACAGTATGGGAGCAGCAAGGTAACTGAAGGTTTTCCCTTTTGTCATTGGGTATCATGGAACTAGAGGGTATTATGCTAAATGAAATAAATCAATCAGAGAAAGACAAATATCATATGATTTCACTCACATGTGTTATTTAAGAAACAAAACAGGATCATAGGGGAAGGGAGGGGAAAAGAAAATAAGATGAAATCAGAGAGGGAGACAAACCATAAGAGACTCTTAATTATAAGAAACAAACTGAGGTTTGCTGGGGGGGGAGGGGTGTAGGGGGAGGGGGTAACTGGGTGATGGGCATTAAGGAGGGCACTTGATGTAATGAGCACTGGGTGTTATATGCACCTGATGAATCTCTGAACTCTACCTCTGAATCTAATAATACACTATATATTAGTTAATTGAATTTAAATAAAATGAATTTTTTAATAATTGCAAAAATTTTTAAAAAAGAGCTGTAGTGTCTAGCTTTGGCTCCATATCTAGAATCCATAGGGGCGAGGACTTCAGCTTGAGCCTAAAGACTCAAACATAAGGGATGTATTCAAGGAGAGAACTAAGGACCCTGTACAGTAAGTCCTATGCTGAGAAAAGAGAGAAAGAAGTTGCAGTTTGGCTCTGAGAATAATAGATTGCAGTAAGAAATGATATACTCAATGGTCCTCAATTCCAGGTTTAGGGGCCTATAGCAAGACCTAGAGCAGCAGTGACAAAATTCAGCATCCTATGAGTCTGAAGTGGAAAGAGACTATAGGGAATACATCCATGCCTGAGGTTCTCTCAGGGACCCCAAGAGGCTTTTGTGAGGGTTGTGGCAGAGAGCCAGAGTGAGAATGTGGATTTATGGCCGTCACCGCAGGTGGGGCCAAGATACATGGAGGAGGGCTGCCAGGCAAAGACAATCCAGGCAAAGAGCCCCAGTTTTTCAGCTCAGTGTATCTTTTCACACAGTCATTAGAGATGGCCCTGGCTGGAATGGTGGAGAAGTCCTCCCAAAAGGAAGTTTGTGACGCGTGAGTTTTCCCCACATACACAGGCCCTCACTTCATACACACCCCCACCTCCTCCCACGGATGTAGCAAAGGATGGCATCATCACTCCCACCATGGCTTCTTTGCCTACAGCTACTGTTGATGAACTCTGGTCAAAGAACAAAAGGCCAAGAGACCTGTTGAGTCATATGGATATGCAAAAGACCCATATGACTGAGTTGATCTTATATAGTTAATTAAGAAAAACATCAAACATAAAACTCCATCAGACTCATTTTCCATACAATTCTGGCCTGAATGGCACAAGCCCAGGGCTGAAGTCAGCAACACAGTTCTCCATCTTCCTCTGAAAGGTGAAAAGATCACCTGTACCTTCCACTTAACCCCACTGACCCTCCATAACTCCAACTACAATAAGGAGAAACTAGGGACACCTGAGTGACTCAGTTGGTTAAACATCTGCCTTTGGCTTGGGTCATGATCTTGGGGTCCTGACTGAGTCCTGTGTTTGGTTCCCTGCTCAGTGGGAATCCTGCTTCTCCCTCTCCCTCTGCCTCTCCTTCAACTGGTTCTCTCTTTCTCTCTCTCTCTCCCATGCTCCCTTTTATTTATTTATCTTAACTTTATCTTTATTTTATTTATCTTTATTTTATTTATTTCTCTCTCTCAAATAAAGAAATAAAATCTTCAAAAAAAAAAAAAAAAAGAAAAAGAAAGAGGAGAAGGAGAAGAAACTAGTACCTGTAAATGACAGAGGGGTTTCAAGGACTGACAGCATTCCCCAAATTAGTAGAGGATTAGAGGAGTAAGCATTTTCTGAATCCCAAGTATTTATTACAGTAGGCTTTACCCTTTTTATTTTTTAAAGATTTTCTTTATTTGAGAGAGAGAGAGCATGAGCAGCAGGAGGGGCAAAGGGAGCAGAAGAATCACAGGGCTTGATTCTAGGACCCTGGGATCATGACCTGAGCCAAAGGCAGACCCTGAACTGATTGAGCCACCCAGGCACCCACGACTTACCGTTTTTAGACCTAGAAGTGTTCCTTCCTCTTTACAGATCCTAGGAGATTGATGCTCAGAGCAGGAAGGTGACCGCGCACAGCCAGTGAGTGGAAGTCTCAGAACGAGCAGCTGGATATCCTGATGCATGTCTTCTGCAATTCAGCTGGGACAACTGGATTGACCAGGTGGATCTGTGGGCAAAAAGCAAGCATGATCTGGTTCATTCATGGTGCCTGAAGAATGCAGCCTGCCAGATAAATGCATCCTTTCAGAGCCCTCTGGACTTCGGCTTTCCTATCCTTTCTGGTACGGGAGCTTCTTCAGATGGGCCAATGCCATTTCTGTGGCCTTTTTTTCCCCAAAGGAATAACCAGTCCTTTCTTCTAATTTCTACTTAATAATGTTGCAGTAGTGAACTTCTTCCTCCAGTATCTCCTCATTAAAGGAATGCTGGGTTGGTTCAGAGAAAAGCTGACTTGAGGTCCTCACCTTTGTAGCCGAGCCCTGGTCTCTAATTGGGATCTCTTCAGCAGCCTCCCTGTTGCCAATGGCAGGAAGACTTCTTCAGCTTGGTTATGAATTCTGATTTTTCTACCTTAAGTCTTGAGGACTCCCTACAAATAAAGTTTTAATATAATTGGTTTCAGTGCATCTAGGAGCCTTTTAATTACCCTCTGAAAGATGCTTAGGCAACAGCTTGCTATTAGATTAAACAGTGTCAGCATCTGTATTGTAAACACGAACAGGTTTGCTACATTTTGCAAACCAACATTTGCCTTCTATTATTTTTCTCTCTAAGGAGACATTTTTGAGGGGTACGGCTCCAATCCAACAAAGCGGACACCATGCCAATGGGAACACCATCTTTTCTCCTTACTTCCCTCAACGTTGGGTCCTGGCTATTTCAGATGCCTTCATAAAGCCGTGGGGCACCTTGCAATCATTCAGGAGCAGATTACACAGCAGGCCAGCTCCACGGGTAGGCCCTCCTTGGCTCTGGCCTCACATGCCCGGCCATTTCACTGCTCATTAGCCCCTTTTCCAGAGAGTGAGCAGAGAAAACAAGAGATGAAATTCAAACCCATCCGTTTGCCTCCTATTAGCTGCTCTAGTTAAAAGTTTAGTGGAGGAGCAGGCTGGAATAATTGATATAAAGTTCGAGGAGTGTCTCTGAATCTCATTTGTTTAAGCTCTTCCTTCCTCCCGAATCACCCACAGGACACAATGTCCTGGCCGCAGGACTGGAATCCTGGCAAGTGGGCGAGGAAGGAAAATAGACATCAGACTTTCTAACAAATCCAAAACTGCATGTTATCTCATACAACCTTTCTGAGTTTTTTAATTAAATTAAGGGGAAAAAAACAAACAAACAAATTATCCTATGCCTAGTAAAAACCAAAATGACTGCTTCTTTCTTTGTCTATTCCATTTATAGAAACCTTACTACAGAGAAATTCACACTTTCAGAAATAATAAATCTTAATAATACCATCAGGAAAACGGACTCTTAATTATAAAGAATTTACACAAGATAACTAAGCAAACATTGCAGCAAGTTAATCTAGGCTTAAATAAACAATTAATAGTGATCATGTAAGATAAGCCCCTCGAAAAGAAGAAATAGAAGTTTGAGCTTTTCAAAAGGAATATTTACCTGTGGATAGAGAGAAATACTTATTAAATTTAAAGAAATAAACAAGCATTGTTTATTGTTGTCTCATACTTTATATTTGTTGGTTTATTCTGAACAGTATTTTAATATTTCATCCAAAAATTCTTTTCCCTCTAAGTGTGTGGTTTTTCTCTATTATATCCAAGTGTATACCCAAACCTGAAAGGTTTTACAGAAGGACTACATCTCTAATCTTTGAATGACATGATAGCATACATGATTTAGTGAAATTCAGTTTATTATCAAATTTGCAAGAATATATCCAAAGCACACAATGAGGTCTCCCTACACATATGATATAGACTCTACTTCCTACATCATTTTATCCAAAATTCAAGGACACAATACCCATAGAGCATGGAGAAATTGAGGGACTGAACTGGAATAGAAGTCAGCTAGGTTCTAGCCCTGCCTCAACACACACCGGCTGTGGAAACTTGGGCCAACTACTTCCCTCCCTGGGTCTCAAGGTGTCCTCTAACTCAACAGTTTTGTGTTCTAGGAGATAGGGGATCAGATCAGATTAGAATAAAGCCCCAAGGAGTTATGGAAGTGCAAATTCAAAGTTCAACTTAGGATATATATGATACTACATGACAGGTTCAGGGCTGGAAACCTCTAATTAACTGGAAATGATGAGGGGGAGGAGTAGCTAGGGCACTCTCAGTCCAGACTCTGAAGCTCAGCACTGGTATTTTATTAATTTTACTCCTCACCTAGATATAATCAGGTTCTCAAAACTCTTTGGCAAGTGGGGAGGGAGGATTTATAAACCATAATGCCAATCTATTAACCTACCAATGGGAATAGATATTTATAGTGACTGAAATACTCCTCATAGCTAGAGTGACTGCTCCTGTTATTAAGGTAACTAGAGCCTTGAACCAGTCATCAAAATATTACCCAGTGAGTACAGAATTAGTTAGAGCTGAACTGCTGCTGGGAGAGGAAGGAACCATATATGGAACTCCTAAGGTCAGCTGAAAGAAAGTGTTCTTAACCAAGGGTCTCTGGTCTAGGCCTGGGGTTCAAGGGATCTGTGACAGTGCTGAAACAGAATGCAAAACTAGAGAGGAATGGGGCCATGTGCATTTTTCTCAGAGTGTCCATAGCGTTCATCAGCTCCTTCACATGGCCCATGATCCCTAAATGTTCATGGACTGTTGGGAAACAGAAGAATAGATGCAAGATGGACAGAGAGGAGTCTGAAGCAGCTCTGAGGAGTCTGAAATCAGGAGCCAGATCTGAGTGGCAGGGTGAGGATTCTCAAGGAAGGGTCAGGGCAGGAAGGATGGGTCAAGCAGAGGTCTGACCCAAGCCAAGTGGGTTGCCCCCGCACTGACTCCAGGGACCCCACAAGAAACCTCCAACAAGTGTAAAGCTACAAGTCCTGCCATATCACAAGGGTGGGACTCCTATATATCCTGCTGAACAGTGCAGCCAATTCTACAGGATTACTTATAAAAGATACAAGGCATCATGCTGGGTCCCATTCACCCCAACTTCAGTCTAGCTCATGCCAACCCCCTCTGACCAATCGCTGGCCCTCTATCCCCTGTCTTTTGTCTTCCTCTAAATCCATCCTCTGATTTCTCTGTAGACAAAATGGAACACCTCGGGATGACCCAAGGACACCAGTGGAACACACAAGTATGACCTCTCACAAAAGCTTTTGTCAGAGTAGATGGTTGACTCATTGAGCCAAGGTGCCCTCACAAATGCAAATTTAAATTAATTAAAATTAAATAAAATTAAAAATTAACTTCTTCAACCTCACAAGCCACATGTAAAATGCTCAATAGCCACATGCACTTAGTAACTACTGCTGTTGGACAACACATGTCTAGGATATTTCCATCATCACAGAAGGTTCTTTTCTATAGAACCCAGCACTAAACTCTATGACACAAACAGTAATCCCAATAATGATTCAGAGAAGGGTAGAGCCTGAAGTGGGCAGAAATAGCTAAAATGCTTCAGGGAGGAAAATGGACTTACACTGAGCCTTAAGATGAGATGAAACCACTGGTAGGGATATTTGATTGGAAGCATGGTAAGAACAGAGGTGAGAATGAAGAGAAGAAATGGGCACAGGCCTGACTGGAGTCTGATGCATGTTCATGGTGAATATATACTACAGGGATGAGGGAATGAGTGAATGACAGGAGACAAGGTAAGTAGGCAGGCTGGAGGCAGATTGCATAGGCACTGCTGTACCTGGCACCATGAGTTAGGCCTGACAATAATAGCTACCAACCCTGGCTGCCACTTACTTAATGCTCACTGTATTTCAAGCTTCATATCAAGAGATTTATATAAATTATTAAATATAAATCATTAAATTTACTCCTTACAACACCAAGAGGTAAGTACTTTTAACTCTTGTGATGAGAATGACAAAACTGATGTTAGGGGAGTTTAGGTAACTAACACCATGAATAAGCAGCTTGGAAATGGGGGGCTGTGATTCACCCCCAGTGCTGCTGTTTCTAGTACTTTCACCCTATACTTGCATGCCTCTGCCTGTCCTCCAAACATCTTTCTATTTAATTAAGAAGGGTTTTGCCTTTACACTTTGCCATGCATATCAAGTTTCTAAGGTATTGCTTCTGGAAATCACTTTATCATTTTCTGACACTAAGGGGAAAACTCTGTCAACACGGCCCCATCCAGGTCCTTAATAGTTTACACCATGTGACATCTGCCAGAGGAGGAACAGGATAGAAGGAGTTTGGAAATACAACACTGGGTCCTGTGGTGTGGATAAGAAGCATCTAGACAAAAAGGCCGGTGTATTCAAGGTCTTACCAACTTTTCAGTTGATGTTTAGGCCAAAAGTCATTTCCCTGACTCCAGAGCTCCATCCCTCATCTATCAGGGATACAGGGCAGGATTCCTGGCTCCGCAGGCTCTGGCCACCTTTGTGGCCCCTCTCATCATCTCTCATTCCCCTGAAAAACTTGCTTGCTTACCTTTGTGTAGGTTTGGGTTTTGGAGTTTGCATATATGGACTCTTTCCCCACTTAACTATGACTACCATTTTTGCTGGCTGCTCCAGGGGCTGATGGGGCCTTGGATGTGACTGTAGGTTGGAGTAAAATGTTTCCCACAAGAGAAAGAGAAGTTAACATGCTTTTCCATGCGTCTGTACTTTTTCTATAGAAATAGAATACTTCATTAAGTTAACAAAGCATAACAATTCATCTCAAATTATTATAGATAAAAATTGATTACAGCATTTAGAGCAAGATTTAAAGAAATGCATATACCTCATTCCTACTGTTAGTGGTCATCATTCACTGTTTAATCTGATCTTGGCACTCACAGCTTAAACTCGAATTCACCCTATGTCTTTCCTTAGAGTTTAAATCCTCTTCAAGTTTGACACTGGCTTTTTTTTCTTCTTCAGGGTATTAGAGATTTTGGCACCAAAAATATTCCACATGGTGTCTCTCCAGCTTTTCCCAATTTTAGCTACCTTCACACAGCTTATCAGTAAGAAGTGCCCACTGCAGTCAGCATTCTAATCAACTGTCTTGCCGTCTAATCATTCTGTTCTTCTCCTGAGATGATGACCTTTCACTCCACACCATTTGCCAAAAGCCAAGAAGAGAAATTAGAGTCAAGCCACGTAGTATACATGGTGCAGAACACACACACGTGCACACACAGTAGCTTTCCTCCTTCTTTTCACATGAGATAATTTGACACAAAGGGGAAGGCCTTCTTCAATCAGCTCTTCTGTCCGTGGTAGTCAACTGTTTATTTTCTTACTTGATTGTTTCTTCTTTTTTTCCTAAGGTTTTATTTATTTATTTGAGAGAGAGAGAGAGCCACAAGCAAGGGGAGCAGCAGGCAGAGGGAGTGAGAGAAGCAGACTCCCCACTGAGCTGGGAGCCTGATGCAAGGCTCAATCCCAGGACCCCAAGATCACAACCTGAGCCAAAGGCAGAAGTTTAACTGCCTGAGTCACCTAGGTGTCCCTGGTTGTTTCTTTAATAAGGGCTAAAGACCTCCCAACTCAATTCATAATCCTCCTTCTACCTACACAATATTTCAACAGAATATAATATTTTTAAGTCAAGATTGAGAAAAGTTTTTCTACAATATCTTATTTTAGTAGGTTGTCAGATATAAGGGTAAAACATCCTATTCCTATGTACAAAAATAGAATTCAAATTTGTACATTATGGGAATCAGTTCTTTCTGGGTTCTAGGAGGAAAGTTGCTCTTATAACAGAATCAAAATCACAGGGAATGCCAAATGCCGACTGATAAATTTGAGGATTACTGGAGCTGGGAAATCATCATTTTGTAACCATTAGGGCAAAGATTGGTTCAAGCAAGAATCATCAATGGTTGCTAAATCTGGAGGGGATCACTAATGGGGAGCAGAATATCAACATCGTCTTAAGGGGTCTCCTTAAAGGCGGGTGAACAAAATTAGCATTACCAAAAAGAGGCAATCAGACTATATGTGCCTCCAGATGTAGTACTAGCCGAAGGTTATGCCTGGAATGTATAACCTGAACCTAACTGTCAGGAAACATCAGAGAAACTCAAAATGAAAACATTTTTTTTTAAGTACTGAATTTTTCAAAAATACCAATGTCTTCAAGAGAGAGGGAGGCAAGCCATTAGAGACTCTTAACTCTAGAAAGCAAACTGAGGGCTGCTGGAAGGGAGTTGGGTAGGGGGATGGGGTAACTGGGTCATGGGCACTAAGGAGGGCACATGATGTAATGGGCACTGGGTGTTATATGCAACTGATGCATATTCTAAATTCTACCTCTGAAACTAATACTACACTCTCTATGAACTAACTTGAATTTAAGTAAAATTTTGAAGAAAAAAAAAAAAAACCAATGTCTTCAAAGCAAAAGAAAGGCTATAGAAATGTTCCAAGTTAAAAGTGACTTAAAAGCATTGTAATAACTAAATGTAATGCTTGATCCTCGACTGAACCCATTACTGAAAGGGGGAAAAGTGCTATAAAGAACATTATTGGGTCAACCGAAAAAAATTGGAACATAGAAGCCAGATTAGCTCCTTGTACTGTGAATTGTATTGTAATGTAAATCAATTGTGTTGTGGCCCAAGAGGCTATTTTTAGTCTTAGGAAATATACACTGAGATGTTTAGAGGTGAAGGCAATGAGGTATACAATGTCATTTAAATCATTCAGGAAAAAATTATATGCATGTATGTATGTGTTAGGGCACAAGCACACACAAATGATAAAACAAATCCAACAAGATGTTAACAATACGTGAATATGGGGAAAGAGTATATGTTCTATGTTCTATTCTTGTTCTTGCAACTGTACTATATATTTAAAATTATTCCCAAATAAAAAGTTAACAACCACACACTCATACACATGCACATGGAAATTTGTGAAGGAAAATTTCAGGAAGGAGGACCAACCATCTCTATCCTAATGCCCTCCCTGGAAAGACACCCGTCTCCATTTATCCCAGCCCCTCACTCCTCTAGGAGAGATGACTTCTTAGAGCATCACAATTGCTTCCAGTGGTAGTTTGCTCTTCCCACCTGCCTTGGCTCAAACATTAATAAGAATTTTTCTCTTGGTCCAGCTGAGATAAAGGTGAAAAAAGTTTTTCAATTATTGTCTTTAAAAAATTTTAGGGAAAAGAAACAAAAGGAATAGAAAATGTAAGTATAAATCCAGGTGAGTTACAGGCAGATTTCTCATCCTTGAATTACCAAATCGCTTGACAAAAATTGGCCAGCACCATTTATTGCACTCACCTAAATTCACCATACCCCTTACTTACTCGACTTACCCAAAGTTAATGTGCCTTCATCTATTTTTCTCGGCAAAGAGATTCACTAGTGGCCATGTGACCTTATGGCCAGTGCCATCAGCCTGGAATTCTCCTTGCCTCATACAAATGACCTCTCCTTCCATAAATAGTTGGAGTGCTCACTAGTAATTAGAAATGAGGTGTAGCTCTTCATTCCCTGTCCTCAAAACCTCAGTAGGTATCTCAATGTCTTAATGTAATGTAATGTAATGTAATGTAATGTAATGTAATGTAAGTTGGTGGGAGTTTCACCCCAACCCATGAATTCTGCAAGAATGAACTGTTAAGTTTGATTGATTATGGCTAGATTTTCATGAGCTGAATTTAAAGATTATTGAATGCTACTTATAGTGCCTAATAAAGATTTTTATTCCTTTAGTTAAAAAAAAAAATGAAGTCAAGGGACACCTGGGTGGTTCAATTGGCTAAGCGTCTGCCTTTCATTCAGGTCATGATCCCAGGGTCCTGGGATCAAGTCCCACATTAGCTCCTTGCTCAGTGGGGAGATTGCTGCTTCTCACTCTGCCTGCTGCTCCCCCTTCTTGTGCTCATGCTTTCTCTCTGAATAATACATAAATAAAAATCTTAGAAAAGAAGAAGTAGAAGTAGAGATAGTAGTAGTAGTAGTAGTAGTCGTTGTAGTCAGGGGCACCTGGGTGGCTCAGTTAAGTGGCCAACTCTTGATGTTGGCTCAGGCCATAATCTCCGAGTCATGGGATAGAACCCCAAATTAGGCTCTATGCTTAGTGGGGAGTCTGCTTGGTATTCTCTCACTCTCTCCCCCCACCACCATTGACTCACGTGCTTGCTCCCTCTCTTTAAAATAAATAAATAAATCTTTAAAAAAAAAAAAAGAAATCAGTGTTCTACTGAATCATAAGTTCCTGCTTATGTCTGTGGAGAGGTCTGCAGTTCATTGGCAGAACAGAGATGATAGACATACTCAGGGCCCCATTATCCTCCCTGGATCAGGCATCATCTCCACCAACTTGTCCCAGTGGTCCTGAAGACACATTCAAGGCCATTCCTTACCCCATTACTGCCACACTTTCACCACCACCCACACCACCCCCTCACCTTCACTGCCAAGAACACAGCAAAGATGAAAAGCTCTTTTCCCACACAATATCAGTACATACAGCCAAAGAGAAGAAGCCATTTGATCATGTACCTCCTCTGTCCAGATGCCTCTTTCTCAGATCCCAACCTAAATTTGTTCTTAATCCTAGTTACCTTTGGTCTAGCTTTCCAAGTAGTTTATTTCTTGTGTTTCTGTCCAAGTTGAGTTTATATTAGTTACACTAGGCTAAATTGCTGTCACGAACATATTCACAAATGTGATAGCTCAAACACAAAAAGAAAAATTAATTTGCCCATGTAATTATTCAAGGCAAGCATTTCCAAATCAGCAGGAAGCTCTTCATTGTATACTGATTCAGGGACCAGTCTCTTTCCAATTTGTGGCTCCACTATCCTGTAGAGTCCCATCATCCCTGGCAATCTCTGCAGTCAGCTGGTGAAAAAAGAAGAACTACAAAATGTCCACCTGCCTCTTAAAGGCCACAGCTTAGAAGTGGTACACATTGCTTCCCTTCATAATCCATTGGTGAAAACTGGTCACACGACCCCAGCTACTACAAGGGAATTTGAGAAAATGTCGTCTGTGGATGAGCAGTTCTTCCTATTACTACATTGGAGAAGAGAGGAGATTTTGGGTGGACAGCCAGCAAACCTGGCCACAGACCTTAAACAAAGAAATGGGGAAGGTTTGGGTTATGGAAATCACATAGGAAAAAAACATAAGGACCCTGAAAGTTTCTTTTTTGAATTACATTTTTTCTTTGAGTTACTTTGATTATTTTTAATTTCAGGGAAATCTGTGCCTTAGAATTACATTGATATAACTATTTGTATTCTCTATTCTTAACTTGTTTACTAAAAGTTTTGAGGCAGATACTAGATCCAAAGAGAGAGAAAGAATGGTATTGACTTTTGTTTAAGGCCAATGCAGATATTGTAGGTCAAAATGCTTTGCCAGGCAGAAATCAGAAAACTCTTGGGCAGTCTCGTTTTCCCAGGGGTCTAGTCCCTGAATACCTCTCCAACATTGTTTTCTACCCATCTCCCCTTAGACATCACACTCTAGCCTTCCTGCCTTGCTTACTCTTCTGAGAAGATTCCAAGAATACTCTTGCTCCATGACATTTGCATTTTCTCTTCCCCTTGCCTGGCACACTTCCTCCAGATAGTTCCATGGCTTGCTCCCTTACTTTAGGATCACTGAATAAATGTGGTCACTTTAGAGAGGCATTGTCCAACTTTCCTACTCAGTAGAAAACAGAATTCTCTCCCCAAGTCCCACATAACCTCTCTTTTTTAAAAAAATATTTTATTTATTTATTTGAGAGTGTGAGCAAGCATGAGCTGGGGGAGGGGAGGTGGGAGAGGGAGAGAAAGTATCCCAAACGGACTTCCTGCTGATCATGGAGCCCAATGTGGGACTTGATCCAACGATCCTGAGATCATAACCCTACCCAAAATCAAGAGTCAATCACTTAACTGGCTGAGTCACCCAGGCACCCCAACTTCTACCCTTTTATTCTGTATTTTCTTCGTAATACTTATTACTACCTCTATATATTATATATTTATTCATTTATTTGTTTATACCTGTCTTCCTCACAAGCATGTAGGCTGCTTATAGGCAAAGACCATGCTTTACTTATTGCTGTCTAACCAGCAACTTAGATTTGCTTGGCACTAAGCAGATGCTCAGTATTTATTGGATGAATGAGTATATTTGGTTAGGTATGAGCAAAGCCATAGAAATAAATATTTTTTAAACCACATTAATATTTAGAAATTTCTCACAAAAAAGAAGGTTTTTTGTTGCTCTAATTTTTTTTACCATTTTTTTAAAATAATGGATGATGACTGGACATCCACATACAAAAGGATGAACTTGGATGCCTTCCTCACATCATACAGAAAAATTAACATCAAATTGATCAAAGTCATAAATACAAGAGCTAAAACTGTAAAACTCTTAGAAGAAAACATAGAATTAAATCTTTGTGACATTGGATTAAGTATTGGTTTCTAAAATGTGACACCAAAAGCAAATTGCTAAATTTAAAAATGGATAAATCAGACTTCACTGAAATTTAAAGATCTTCATTCTTCAAAGGACACCATCAGGGCACCAGGGTAGCTCAGTTAGTTTAGTGTCTGACTTTGGCTCAGGTCATGATCCTGGGGTCCTGGGATCAAACCCCACATCAAGGAGGGAGCCTGCTTCTCCTTCTCCCTCTGCCTCCTGCCTCACGCTCTCTCTTCTGTGCTCTCTCTCTCTCACACTCTTTCTCTCTCAAATAAATGAAAAAAATCTTAAAAAAAAAAAAAAGACACCATCAAGAAAGTGAAAAGACAACCCACACATAATAAGAAAAATGTTTTCAAGTCATGTCTGTGATGGAGAGCTTATATCTAGAAATAAAGAACTCCTACAACTCAATAATAAAAAGGCTAATTACCCAAGTTTAAAATGGTCTAAGGATAAGAATAGACATTTCTCCAGAGAAGATATACAAATAACTAATAAGCACATGAAAGGATGCTCAACATTATTAGTCATCAGGGAAATACAAATCACAATAACATGAGATACCACATAAGGCCCACTAGAATAGCTATAATCAAAAGACAAAGGTTGGTGAGGATATGGAAAAATTGGACCCTCACTGCTGATGGGCATGTATAATATAAAATTTTAGCCACTTTGGAAAAAACTCTGGAAATTTCTCGACATGCTAAATATAGAGTTATCCTATAACTCAGCAAATCCATTTCTAGGTACAGACCTAAGAACGATGAAATCTTATATCTACACAAAAATGTGTCCATGAATGTTCATAGCAGCATTATTGATAACAGTCAAGAAGTAGAAACAACCCAAACTTCAATCAACTAATGAATGAATACATAAAATATGGATTGTACGTTCAGTGAAATATTACTAGGCAATACAAAGGAATGTGTGTGGTGTATGCTGCAACATGGATGGCCTTTCGAAACATCATACTAAGTGAAAGAAGCCAGTCATAAAACACCACATACTGTGTGATTCTATTTACACAAAAGGTCCAGAATAGGCAAATCTATAAAGACAAAAAGTGGGGAGCCTGGGTGGCTCAGTGGACTGGGCATCTGATTCTTTGATTTTGGTTCGGGTCATGGTCTCAGGGTTGTGTGACAAAGCCCCCAGTCGGGATTCGTGCTCAGCGGGGTATCTGCTTCTCTCTCCCCTCTCTCTCTGGCCCTCCCCATGAATGTGCTCTCTCTCTAAAATAAATTAATTAAATTTTAAAAAGACAAAATGTTCACTGGTTGCCTCCGGCTGGAGGAGTGGAGAAGAATGGAGAGGGTTTGCTAATAAGTACAGGGTTCCTTTTGGGGGTGATGAAAGTTATCTAACAGAGGTACACATACTGTGAACACACTAAAAACCATTGAGTTATGTACTTGAAATGGGGGAATTGTGTGATGTGTGAATCATAAAAATTTTTTAAATAATAAGTCCTTTGTTAAGTTTCCGTTTCAGGGGAAGAATTAAATCCATATCATAACTCTGTTTGGGGTACTTTACCTAAACTACTTACAGTGTTCTAGAGCTGCAGTTTTCAAAGCATGGTCCCTGAGCCAGAGAAATCAGGGTCCCCAGTAATTTGTTAACAGATTCATGGCTCCTGCTCCAGAACTACCAAATCAGAAATTCTGGGGTGGTACGAGCAACACTTGTTTCAATAAGGCCTCTAGGTAATTCTAATGCTCCCTGAAGTTATTCGACCCACTTCTTAGGAGGAAATGAAGATCTCTTTCCCTAAGACAAATCTGACTGTACAAAATTCCTATACCACCTCCACCCTCACTGTCCCGACCACAGTCTTCTTAAATAATTATGCAGGGCTCCTCTGCTCTTTTCCTTTCTTCTTTCTCCACACATGCCATTAAATCATGGCCTGCTCTGTGTATTACTACACACTCCCACCTCTCTGACCTCCTTTCTCTATGGGGCCAGGCTGATAGAAGTAATATTCCAATATCTGGGTTCAAGGGAAGCTAGGAAATCCCACTTCTTCGTCTTGAGACCTCAGGCACATGGAAAACGCGGTCTCCTACTAGAGCATGCTGCATGGCCCCATTTGGTATTTGATTCCCAATTTATTAGTGTCGCTCTTATATACAGCTCCCTTGAAACTCTGGGGAGAAGAGGTGTTCATCAGGCCAGGATAGAGATATGCTGAGTGACTTATAATAATGCCAAAATTTCACTCTTAGTCCCAAGTACCCACCACCATGACATTTACCAAATCTTACTACATTTACCTGCATACCGAACACCCAAACTTCTTATATCAACTTACTTTGTTTCCCCTCACCTCCACCTAGAGGATGGGCATGGTTGGTGAACAGCCATGGATAATGACCTTTATGTGCTCACTGTAGTTTGCCGGAAAACTCGAGGGCATATGCAGATGGTCTAGGGTCTTGGAGAGTCAGTGGTGGAACCAGTGGCTTTAGGCAGCATAGCTTCAGGCCCAACCACTACTAAACAGTAAACCCCTTGTCTAAATTCTACATATAGGTCATTCACCCTCACATGGCTCATACCAGGGTGTAGGTGACTTCTATCAGCCACGTTTAATGTGCACACATATGTGTGTATATACTATATCCAGAGACATGGAAATAAATCTCTCACCAGCTCCCTTTCCACACCAGAAAATAGAAATAGAGAAAAATTAAATAACTGCAAACCCAGAGCTAAGTTATCAGAAACCAAATTAAAGCTATTGGCGTTTATATTGAAACATCTCTACCTCTGAAATCTCATTTCTTGCAACTTTCCATATAGGATCCTGTGTTGTATTATTTATAAGAGAATTATAAGAACCATTTCACAATATATGTAAATGAAACCATCACGCTGTATGCCTTAAATGTATATGTCAATTATTTCTCAATAAAACTGGAGGAAAAAAAAGAAAATAATATTCTGTCCTCCCTTGACAGCATTTTCTGGCTGCAGAAACCACTGCAGCCATGAAGTAACAGAATGATTTCGGTAATGTTTCCATAGCTACCTTGCTTCGAAGTGTGGTTTATTCTGTCTTAAAGTCTACTGACCTATTTGTGTTCTTATTTAAAGTATTTTCAATCTAATCTCTTGTCTGCCTATTATTGTCTACCATTCTTGTAATTCCCATATTTAAGGAGGTCCTGGATGCATAAATATATGGTAAGCAGGCCTTCCAGTTACACAGAATAACGTGATGCTTTTTTTTTTCTTTTTTTTTTTTCTATTGCTTTCTCATCTGATGTGTGTTCCTTGTGTCCTGCCCTTGCATCCTAAGGAAATGTTCCCGAGGTTTTGGGAGGTAAAGCCTGTTTAAGGTGCACTGGTGCCCTCTCGTGGTCGCTTGTGGGTCCTTCCTGGAAGCCTCTTCCACAGATAGACAGTTGTCTTGAAAGAAGTTAATGAGAAATGATCACTCAAAATGCCATTGCTGATTGTCACAGCTTTCCTTCTGCCCATGTTTTTTGCCCCCTACAGGCATGAGGTTTCTCTAGGATAGGCAGGCTCTTCCGGGTGGTAGCATAACCCTAAGGGTTACAGGACTCTGCCCTTCCTTCCAAGGCAGAGGTCTCATTACTAACGAATGCTGTTCAAGGGTTAAGCCATGGGAAGTGACCCGGACCACATCTCAAAAGAAGAGGATGCACCAAACAGCTCTCAGAAAGGCTCTGAAATGAAGGCAACCCACAGAAAAGGGAGATGAGGCTTCATCTCCCCAGAACATAGCCCACCCTCAAAAGAGAAAGAAAGCTTTTTAGAAGCTAAAAAAAAATGAAGCTCCAGTTCTGGGTGAAAAATCAATCCAAAACAACCAATAAAATTTTAATTGATTCAATGCAACTAACTTTTTTTCCAATAAACATGATAGGAATGATACACGATCCCATCATTGTCCAATGTGGTCTGTGTCCAATGCTTTCTGTGATGGTGGAAGGTTCTCTGTCTGTGCTATCCAATACAGTAATCACTACATGGACCACTGAGCATTTGAAATGTGGCCAGTGCGGAAAAAAAAAAATAAATGTGGCCAGTGACGCTGAGAAGCTGAACTTTGTACTTCATTTCATTTTAATTAATTCAAATACCGCGTGGGCTAGTGGCCACCATTTTGGATGACACAGGTTGAGGGGGACAGACAACCACAATATAAGCAGAGTTTATAGTACAGGAAAGTACAAAGAAATATCCATGGTGGGGAGGACAAGTTGAGATGATCAGAAAAGAATCCTAAAAGACCAGGCATTTGAGCTACACCTTGAAGAATGGAGCCAAGAATGTACTAAGGAACTCTTTCTTACTAGGCAGAGATGCTAAGGAATGCATTCTAGCTGGCAGAAATAGTATGCCCGATAGCATGGAGGTGGGAGACTGTACGTAAGTGTCAAGGGAACAGAGGTGTGGAATGTGAGGTGCCTGTGGCTGGAAGAGCTACCGGAAGCATCCATAGAAATGAGGAATCTGAGGTCTTGCCTGCCTTGAAGGGTATTTTGGTTAAAATCAATAGTCAGTAGAACTATACTAATCTCTCCAGAGGCTAGGAGGGAAAATGGGAGCCTGTTCTAGCACTAGGGTTCTGGGGCAGAAGTCACTGAGGTTTGCCATCAGAGTTCTAGTTTAGGTTTATTAGCCTAATGGCTGTGTGTGGAGAAGTTACAGGGACCAGGCCTCAAGACAGAGTATCAGCAGAGAATCGTTGTAACAGTTGGCCCAGTGACAAACAGGGAAGGGACTTCATCAGAATGAGGGAGACCCTGGCCCCCCAATCTCCCACATATGATACATCAGAACTATCATGCTGCTCTAACCATAGTGAAGCCAAAGACTCAGAACAGCTTCATACCCTAAGACACATGCCATCCAGCAAGCAAAAATTAATTTCAAAATAATTTGAGTTCTTTCTTGCATTTCTCAGACACCTTTGCACAGCCTCCATTCATACCCAGGCACCTTGAAGGCCACAGCACTCAAAGAAATTCTCCTTCCTCTCCCATCTACTTCACTCATGCCCCACAGCAGCTCTCACATGTCCCCCTCCCCACACCCTCAAACTGCATGGGAAACTTTTCCATCACTAGGTCCTGAGCTTTCTGTGTTTCTTCTTTCTCTCTTCCTCTCAGCTCTCAGCTCGCAGCTCTCTCTCCATCCCCTGGTCTCCATTTTCTGCCCTTCTAAACTGCAAGGAAGTAGTTTTCTCACTGTGTAGGGGAGAGCAAGAAGCAGAGCCTGCAAAGCCAAAACAACCCTTCTTCTCTCTCTCTCTCAACACACACACACACACACACACACACACACACACACACACAAGCTTATCCCATACACAGAAAGACACCCTAGAGAGTCTGGTAGTCTACTGTCTTCACTTCTCCTCCCCCTGCTTTTTTTCCCATCTTTTTCTGGAGTAATTTCAAAGTAGGGGCCTCGGACCAGCAGCATTGCGTCACCTGGGAGCTAGTCAAAAATGCGTGCATGAGCCCTAGTCCAAACTACTGAATTCCAGGCTCAGAGGAAAGGGCTCAGGAAACTGTTTTAATGTGCCTGCCAGGAGACTCTAATCATTAAATTTGAATAATCACTGGCCTAACAGATTTGAAAGCCATTAATCTCCTGTGCCTGTAGAGGTGCTGCCCAGTGAACTTGACTAGATCCATCTGCCCCTTTTAATAAATCTTGGGACTGGGTAATGAGAAGTTTCCCAGCCAGAGACATGGCCATATTCACACTTAACCCTCCCTCCCTACAAGAGTGTTGGCTAGGGCAGTGTTTCATGACCTCTTGTACATCATGGCTAATGAGGAAAATGAGAGGATTTAGAGACACATGAGTAAACACAAGGTGATCTCCACCAGAGGTGCCCCAGTATGGGGATGACAGTATACCTGGGGATAAGCAGTCAAAAGATTTCCCTGTCTGCCTTGAAGGAAGCAAATGTGAGACCGTCTCCTAAGAGTCAAATATTGGGTTTTGTCTCACCTATACTAGGGCCCTGAAACTCAGCGAGTGAAAGCCTAACTCGTTGCCACAATCTTGCTGGTAGCCCATTCGGCCATATAAGGAGCCCCTTAGAGGGATGAGTCTTACCCATATCAATTTCGGCTTCCAATTCCAGCCCTAGGAGCTCAGATCTATACTTGGTTACTTAAACCTGTTCCATGTGATCTATTCATCTGGTCTCCCTTAGTCCTAATAGAAATACTGCTTATCAACAGGAGAATCAGAATGAGCTTTCAAGGTAGTGATGACATCCAATGTTTTCCTGACTAAACTTTGGCCTTTGGTTCTCCTGCCGCTTAGCAGACTGCCTGCTGCAGTCCTTACTCTAGTAAAAACACAGGCAGGATACACTTCTTAATAACTTGTGCACATGTATGAATCCAGCATAGAAATTATAGCTGTGGTCCACTTTACCACACATCCGATCCTGGGCGTTGGGCCGTCCTGCTCAGGAAAGCCCATCTTTGGTGAGTCTGTGCTTATACTTACTTCCTCATCAAGGCATCAATTTCAAACCACTTCTCCCCATCTCTGTGATTTCTTCATCCCCTCTTCCTTCCCTTCTTTCCCTCAGTTATTCTCCTCTTTCCCTCAGTTATTCTCCCTTTCCATTTTTTTCTTGTTTTCATACTTTTCCCATGAAGGAAAAAAAAGTAGATTACATTAGCTGACGTGTACTGGAAAGAGCACCCAAGTTGGAATCCAGCTCCCTCAATTGAACTGTCAGCTCTCTAATGATATATCTATAAGATGTAGATAATAATGCTTTTTCTCAGAGTTTATAAACAATTACTGAATGGCTTCAATGCACTGAACACTGTGCTAGGTATTGGGGATATATTAGTGATCACTAATAACCATACACTAGCAATTGTGAGAGGTACTCTGGAAGATGATACAGAGTGTCGTAATGGCATCTGGCATGAAGGTTCATCTTTTTCAAGAGGGGCTTAGAGTTGCCACAAGTGTATGACAGAACATTGTAAACAATAGGATCATATGAAAATGTAAATTATTTTTTTTAATGTAAATTAAAGGCACCTGGGTGGCTCAGTGGGTTAAGCCTCTGTCTTTGGCTCAGGTCATGGTCTCAGGGTCCTGAGATAGAGCCCCGCATCAGGCTCTCTGTTCAGTGGGGAGCCTGCTTCTTCCCTCCCTCTGCCTGCCTCTCTGCCTACTTGTGATCTCTCTTTCTGTCAAATAAATAAATAATCTTAAAAAAAGAAAATGTAAATTATAATAATTTTTATTTTGATCTATTTCTTCTCTCTCTTTTTTTTCCTCATTCCTCTTCCTTCTCTTGTTGCTTTGGTGTAGGGGGTGCCTCAAATCAATTCTAGATTCTCAAGCAAGGATTACCATTTATAGATTCAATGCAAGGTACCCAAACCAATACAGCAACTTGTATCCAAACCCACCTATATATTCAATGCAATCCTTACCAAAATTCCAATTGCATTTTCTAAAGAAACAGAAAAAAAAAATGATTCTTAAGTTTGTATGGAATCACAAAAGACCCAAGCATCCAAAGCAATCTTGAGAAAGAAGAGTAAATCTGGAGGTATCACACTTCCTGATTTCAAACTATACCTCAAAGCTATAGTGAGTCATCAAAATCATATGGTTCTAGCATAAAATCAGACACATAGACTGATGGAAAAGAAATGAGAGTCCAGAGATAAACCCATGCATATACAATCAACTAATATTTGACAAGGGAGCCAAGAATATTCAATGTGGAAAAGATAGTGTCTTCAATAAATGGTGCCAGGAAAACTGGATAATCACATTCAAAAGAAAGAAACTAGACCCATATTTTTCTCCATTGACAAAAATTAACTTGAAATGGATTAAAGACTTAAATGTAAGACCTGACACTATGAAACTCCTTGAAGAAAATATATACATGGGTTATGAAACCCTGACATTGGATTCAGCAATGTGTTTTGTTTTGTTTTGTTTTTGTTTTTTGCTTAAGACATACAAAACACAAGCAATAAGAGCAATAAAGGCAGAAATAAACAAGTGGGACTACATCAGACTGAAAAGTTTCTGCAGAGCAAAAGAAATGGTTGATCAACATAATGAAAAGGCAATCTACAGAATGGTAGAAAATAACTGCAAATCATATATAAGGGGGTTAATATCCAAATATGTAAGGAACTCCTACAACTCAAAGGCAAAGATAATAATAATAACAATCCAACTTTAAAATGGGCAAAGGACCAGAATAGGCATTTTCCCAAAGAAGACATACAGATGGCCAATGGGTGCATGAAAAGCTGCTCAGGATCACTCATCATCTGGGAAATGCAAATCAAAACCACAGTGAGATATCACTTCATCCCTGTTACAATGACGATCATCAAAAAGACAAGAAATAACAAGTGTTGGCAAAAGTGTGTAGAAAGGGGACTGACTGCATTGTTGGTGGAACATAAACTAGTATAACCACTATGGAAAACGGTACAAAGTTTCCTCAAAAAACTGGAACTGGAACTACCATATGACTCAGCAATCCCACTTCTGGGTATATATCTGAAGGAAATGAAATCACTATCTCCAAGGGATATCTTCACTCTCATGTTCATTGCAGCATTATTTACAATACCCAAGATATGGAAATAGCCTAAGGGTCCACTGATGGATGAATAAAGAAAATATAGTATGTTTAAACAATGGAATATTATTCAGCCATAAGAAAGAAATTCCTGTCATTTGTAACAACGTGGATGAAACTTGAGGGCTTTGTGCTAAGTGAAATATATCAGACAAAAAAAGACTAATACTAATATGCAAAACCCATAAAAGTCAAACTCATAGAAATAGAGAACAGAATGGTGTTTGTCAGTGCTGGGGTGTAGGGGGGAGGTTAGAGGAAATGGGGAGCTGTTGGCCAAAGGACAAAAACTTCCAGTTATAAGATGAGTCCTGAGGATGTCATGTACAGCTTGGTAACTACAATTAACGTACTGTACTATATTCTTGAAAGTTGGTAAGAGAAGAGATCTTAAAAGTTCTCAACACACAAACACACACACACACACACACACACACAACTGTGTGAAATGATAGATGTGTTCACTAAACTTATTGTGATACTATTTCACAATATATATGTATATCAAGTCATCATGTCATGCACCTTAAACTTACACAATGTTATATGTTAATTATATCTCAAAGCTGGAAAGATACGATAAAATAAAATAAAACCACTAGATATTTATACAATCAGAAAAATGCTTGGTAAATATTTAGGGAGAATGGGATGGAATACCGGGTTTGGAAATAAGGATGAATCTTCAAGAATTTTTTAAATAAGGTAAGCATTTATTCAGCATTTATTGAATATCCACACCTGCCAGATGCCATGTCAGGCACTGAAGATACAGTGAAAAAAGACATGTGCCCTTCTGGTGCTTACCCCAAAGATACAAATGTAGTGATCCAAAAGAGTACCTGCACCCCAATGTTCACAGCAGCAGTGTCCACAATAGCCAAACTATGGAAAGAGCCCAGATGTCCATTGACTGATGAATGGATAAAGAAGATGTGGTATATATATGTAATGGAGTATTACTCAGCCATCAGAAAGGATGAACTCTTACCTTTTACATCAGCCTGGTTGGAACTGGAGGATCTTATTCTAGCAAAATAAGTCAATCAGAGAAAGACAATTATCATATGGTTTCAGTTATATGAGAAATATAGGAAATAGCAGAGAGGATCATAGGGAAAGGGAGGAAAAAGAGAATGGGAAGAAATCAGGGAGGGGGACAAACCGAGAGAGACTCTTAACTATGGGAAAGAAACTGAGGGTTGCCTAAAGGGAGGTGGGGAGATGCAGTAACGGGGTGATGGGCATTAATGAAGGCACGTGATGTGATGAATACTGGCTGTTGTATGCAACTGATGAATTACTAAACTCTGTCTCTGAAACTAATGATGTTCTGTATGTTGGCTAATTGAATTTAAATACCAAAAAAAGACATGTGTCTACCCCCAGGGAGCTTACATCTGGAGGGGAGACAGCTGAGCACATAGCATACTGTGACAAGTGCTTTGACAGTGGGAAGGTCTGAGGGGAGTATAGACAAGAGGCTCCCAAACCAGCTTGGAATATCAAGGGAAGCTTTGCAGAGGAGACAAGTTGGGAGCTGGGTCCAGAAGGAGAGGTAGGAGTAACCCAGCTGGTCTAGCTGAGGGAAATCTGTGTCACCTCAAAGCAAACATAGAAAGAGCTACAGAGCAGGAAAAGTCTTTAGAGAACTATAAGGAACACATTATATAGAGAGAATATAGGGAAATATATAAGGGAAGGCATCTCAAATATTCCAAGGACCAGAATGTCTTCTCTCCCTCAAAAAGCCACAGAGGGAGAACACAAGATGGCAGTGGTGCGATGGGATTGCACAAAGCAGGGAGGCCTTGAACCGTCTGACGGAAACTGCAAATCTAAGACAAGTCGATAAGATATGGGTGCTCACTTGCCCCTTGGGGTGGGGGTTGGGGAGAGCAAAGTGACACAACATTCGTGGAGGACAAGGCAGCTCTATGTATTGAAAGCCTCAAGAATGCCCACGTTTTCTGACCTAGCAATTCAACCTGTAGAAATGGATCCTAAGTGAAGATTTTTTCTTACAACGATGTTTATAATGGCATTATTTTCGAGTGCTGAGGAACTGGAAACAAGCCAAGTAATGGTTAGATGAACTGCGGCACAGTAAAATAGCAGATGGCAATTGTAATTGTGCTCTTAAACAGCACTTAATGATAAGGAAAATCATCAGGATATAATTTCAAGTGCAAAAAACAGGATACAAAAATTGCATGTATAGCATGATCCATTGTATAAAAATGTATCTATATATGTATGTAGGTTTATGCAAAGAAAAAAGACTGGAAGGAAAAATAACAAAATATCAGCAGTGGTAGCATTCCAAGCAGTCTTTATTTTATTCTTGAGGCTTTTCTTTGTATTCCAAATTTCTATCCTATGTATTTCCTGCTATTATCAGAGAAAAATAACAGATGTCACAAAAGAATATGTTGACAGAGGCTATTTCTAGAAAATGAGGTTAAAGCTGACTTTTTAAATTCTTCATGCTATCCAAAATATTTTCCCAAAATTTTATGCTATGACTAGTTATGACTTTTTAAAAGAAATCATTGAAGAGCTGTTTTTACTAGGAACCCAGAATGCTTAGGGAACAGGCTGCTATTTTAAGAGATTCATGATTAACTCACCTGCTGAGAACAGGTGTCAGCTTAGCAGAGAATAACAGGGTTGTTTCCTCCTCTACCCCCAGCACCAGAGGCCCTCCTATTGCCCTTCCATCTTTTATGCCCCATGCACCTACCTTTGGGAATGGGAAGTCGGTACGGCTTTTGACCTTGATCTATAATCTGCAGGTTTAACTTTCTTTTGCCTTTTCTCTGTAACCTGGCATTAAGAGGGTTTGCAGGTGGCAGGGCCAGGCCGCCCATTAAGCCTAGCAGATACTCCTGGAATGCTGGGAGGGGATAGCCCACAGAAAGGGGATCTTCTAAAGTAAGTACTCGAATCCCTTTGTGTAAAGATCTCTTCTCCTCACCATTCTTCATTTTTGCACCCAATTAACTAACAACAATTTTTCAGCAAGCACATGCCTGGCAAGGAAGTATTTGAAGGCTGGATCACTTCTCCTATCTTTCCTTCTCCTCTGTGTATTAGTTAGGCTCTGTGGATTTTGAAAAGCATTCTTTTGTTGGAGGAAACAGAAGCTACACTCAGTGTCATTCTCCCATGGTCTTTATCATCTGCAAATGTTGCACAAAATTTTCCAAACAGCAGGCCTACAGCTTCCATGCTCTACTTGCCCCAAACATAGCTTAAAAAAAAAAAAAAAAAAAAAAACTTGTGCTTGTCTTTGGCCTTTTTTTTTTTTTTTTTTTTTTTAAACCACAAGCTTTGGCTTGTTTTGAGCTTCAGCCTTCCTGACACTCTTCTCACGGGTATGACAGGCCTGGGCCAGACATTAGTTCCCACTGCATCCCCATTGCCATGGGATTATGTTCACCTCAGTATCTAAAAATGTTGAATATATTTTGTTTCTCAGATTCTATACCTGGTCTATAGTGTACAGATCTTGAAGCCTATGCACACTGCTTTGAACCCATTTACTGGATGCTTCTGCCTGAAAATGTCTCTGTTTTCAGATTTCTTTTGTGCTGTGTGATAGCTGGTTTCATGGTTTTATTTCTCCCCACTCCTGCCAATTTTGGGTGGAATCTCTCAATTAGGTAGGTGTTTCCTGTCAAACAAGTCTTCCCAGACTTACACAGTGCACTCAGTAATCTTGGCCAGAGGGCTGATATCAAAAGCCACAATCTAAAACCCAAAGCCTGCTAGTTAACAGTGGGAGTAGCCAATACTTCAATTTTCATTCCTCATTATTCTTCGCAAGTGGCAACCTTTAAAATGGAGGGTGACATGTTTATAGCTTCTGCCCACCTCTCCTCTTAGCCTTCCATGTATTTTATAAGGGCTTTCAAAGCCAATAAAGATATATATCTGGCAGGGTTCTGCCAGCACTCACTCCTTCATCTATAAATCTATAGGTGTGACTACTGATCAATAGTACTGATATATACTGCTGGGTGTCAGCCACATCCTGCTTGCCTGTGTGCTCCAGCCTGACAATTCGCCCCTGTTCCCTGTGTCAGCCCATGGGGTTCCCCTGAAGGGAGTTGTTCACCAGCTCCATGACTCACCTCTTCCTCACTGGGCGGGAAGAGCCTTGGCGGTCTCCTGCCCCGGCCAGCGTCCGCCACTGCTGTGCTGTCTTGCTGTTGATGAGCGTGGAGCCTCTAGGCAGAGCACAAAGCTGCACCCTTGGCCCCAGATCTCCTCTGCAGAGTTGGGGGAGACCCAACCAAATCTTTCACCTCCCTGCAAGCAGATAGAACCCACTGTGCCTGCAACGCATACTGCCTGCTTAGGCAGGAAGCTAAGCATGTCGCGTCCTGCAACAGTTCTCTTGGCTTTCAGACTTTCTGTGTCCTTTGTGGCTCTCCCTGTTAAAATGTGCTTGCTCACCAGTGCATTCCCTAGAAAATCCTTTCATAGTTCCCTTAAGAAAACAGCTCTTATTGGGACACCTGGAAGGCTCAGTCGGTTGGGCGTCCGCCTTTGGCTCCAGTCATGATACTGGGGAGCCCGCTTCTCCTTCTGCCTGCTGCTCCCCCTGCTTATGCTCTCTCTCTCTCTGACAAATAAGTAAATAAAATCTCTTTTTTAAAAATAAAGAAGAAAAGAAAATTGCTCTTATTGATCGTCAACTCTACTTCATAATTTAAAAACAAAAGAAAACAGCTCTTAAATCAGCTTAATCAGAGCACATCAACTGCCTCTCCCTGTTGATAATTATTAACTCTAGCAAGCTCTCAACTTCAAATGTTTAAGAAGCAGCAAACCGAAAACAGAGAGACAGCTTACCCTCACAATGGTCGTGATTTTCCTCACACCTCTTCCCACCCATGCCTATTTGCTGGGTCTCCTGGAGCCAGACACTCAACAAGGGTTTCTTTTTTTTTTTTTTTTTTAAGATTTTATCTGTTTATTTGACAGACAGAGATCACAAATAGGCAGAGAGGCAGGCAGAGAGAGAGTGAGAGGGAAGCAGGCTCCCTGTTGAGCAGAGAGCCCGATGCGGGACTCGATCCCAGGACCCTGAGATCACAACCTGAGCCGAAGGCAGCGGCTTAACCCACTGAGCCAACAGGCGCCCCTCAACAAGGGTTTCTGAAACACTCCCATCCTCAGCTAATCCATTGTTTTAATTTATCCTTCAGGAGCCTCCAGCCTCATCTCTGCAGCTACAAAACTGTGGCTACAGAAGATGATCTTGTCAGCCTCATCTTTTATCTGCAGCAGATACAAATTTTTGCTCACCCACTCAGATGTGGAAAATGTGATGTTATTACACTATGACTGAACTTAGTGCTTTAGTGCTCATTTCTGCTTCATCCTGCCAATGCAGGATAATTCAGTCACCTTCAGGTTTTTTCTCTTGGCTCCTTTTGGGTTAATATTCAACCATTTCAGGATTCTCTCTTTGTTCTCATCTTTCAACACCCACACGCAATCTAAAGTCAGGTGGGACGTGAGGTACAGTTTAGGTTCCATCTTGGCAACTGGAATGAGGAAATGGAGTGTCACAATCTTCTCTCCATGCTAATCTCTAAGCGAGATAGCCAGCTTCTTGCCTGATCCTTATTGCTAGGCACTCGTGTCCAGGGCTGCTGTCAGGGGTCCTTCAAAGCCTCCAAAGTCAATGGGCTGCATTCTCCTTACCTAGGCATACAAGATTTAGCAAATAAAAATATAAGAGACAGGTGAAATTTGATGTTCGAATAACAAATGATTGTGGGGGTGGGGGATCCTAGCCAGCCATCAGCCCTCTCTCTCTGTACTTTCTCATAAAAAAGAAGTGGAGGGACCAAGACTTCCAGGCCTCCCCTATGGAGGCAGGCCTGACACAGCTCATCCCTCCTGCTATGCAGGTGGAAGGAAAAGCCAGAGAGAAAGCCACCCCTATGTATATGACATTTAAACACAGTTACCTCCTCTAGGAAGCAAGAGCCCATATCCCAGAATCCAGCCAGATGAGATGTTCCTCTTCGGGTTTTAAGTGTATAAGTTCGGTTTGGGATAACGAAAAAGTTCTGGAGACGATTACACAACAATGCAAATGCACTTAATGTTGCTGAATTGAACACTTAAAATAGCAAAATTTTATGTTGTATATATTTTACAATTATTTGTAGAGTCCCTCTTCATGGAGAGAAGGGAGGTAGGAAAAAAAGACAAACACAGCCTTCCCAAATCATAGATTAAAAAGTAGGGATGCAACCATCTCCTTTGCCTTCTAGCAGTGCCCTCCTCCATGCTTTGGTTTACCCCTCAGCTGGAGGTAAGATTGCTGCCCCCAGTCTGACCTCATCTGTAACAACTGCTATTGGAAGAGAGTCAGGGGCTGCCAGGAGCTCTCCTAGAAATTGAGGAAGTCCCTTCTCGAAGTCCCAGCAAACCTCTCCTCACACTTCATTGGCTCATATTGGGTCTCATGCCCATTTGTTACCCAATCGCTGACAAAGGAGCATTTGACTGAGGACTTTGTACCTGACCCCCTCCAGTATGCCACACATCATTTAAATACTTTTTAACACTTAAAAATCCACTAGCACAATCAGGCCCAGACTTGCAGTGGAATAAGGATCAGGCTTCCCCTGAGCAGTAGGTTGTGGGAGAATAGGTGAGGAGAGATCAGTTCCTACCCAACAATGGGCCTCTTGGGAATGGGACAGGGAAAATGAATAGACAATCTAGCATCCATAACATGTGGACTGGGTAGAGTGGAATTGTACTCTCTGGTACTTACTTGGATATTACCAAAACCTCAAGAAGAAAGAAGCTGAGAGTTAAAAGCCTGGTATTCCATTCTGTGACATCTTCCGCCCGCCCACCCCACAAAAATAAAAGTCCTGAGTAAGTTCTATTCAAGCAATTGGTGTGAACCCTGCAAGGCTGAATCCTCAGGCACTCTAACCTTGATCATTGTACCCCGTCCCTACCCCAGCCACCCCAGAACATCCCTGTTCTGCTCAGGGATCCCTGGTGTTCCCCAATGATGCTCCTTGCCAGACTGTTGTCTTCTATGTCCTCAAATAGAAACATCTCTCACACCAGTGTGGCTAGTGAAGAAACTGTTTTTAACTCTAATTATGTAAACATGCAATTAGAATGATTAGATAGTCACTAAACATGTGGAATGAGGCATGAGACAAAAATTACGTGGATTTGGGGGAGACTTATAGTGAATGTAGGAAACCCAATCCACTAAAAAGCAGTAGAATAAATTGAAAATGAAAGTAGAATTCAGCTTATAGTATTCTTTCAAGTTTAGGGCCCCAGGAGAAAGAAGTTTTATAAGAAGTTTTGAAAAGCCATAGAAAATTGGACAAGCTCATCTAATCCAACAGAGATTCTTTCTAAAGTAAGAAGTGAAAAGGGTGGCTTCCCTAGGGGAAGGATGAAACCTTTCTAATAATATTTGAGTGTAAGTTCACAGGTGCGGAAGTAGAAGGGGGTCTGGAAAAGATAGTTAAAATCGACATGCCATGCAGCAAACAAAACAGATGTGAAGGAACATTTGTCTGAAGACTCTGTCCCTGACCCCCTCCAGTAAATATACCACACATCATTTAAATACTTTTTAATGCTTAAAAATACATAATTTCCAGAAAGTGTGTCTATGACACGGTAATGTGGGCTTATTTGTTAATCACTTATTCAACAAATATTTTCTAAGCACCTACTATGTACTAGGAACAGCCTTAATATGTGTGTCTCTTATATAAATATGGTATTATAAATGTTTAAGAACTATGTGAAGTGAAATGTGTTTTTTTTTCCACTCTCTTTAGATATACTTACAGCAAGACATTTTGATTAGTTTTACTTGCTTATTTCTTTAATTGTGCACTGAAAAATTGGACATTTAATTGTTTCTAGATTAATTTCAAGGTTTGTAGCAAAATTATAGCTTTTACAGACATCAAAGAAATAGCTCGGAGCTATCATAAAATAATAAGCAAATATACTAAACTGGGGAAAGAATGCAGCCATTTTTCATTATTAATTATCAGAAAAGGAGGAGTAATATAAATTCTCATAACAGTCATTTTTTTGAGAGAGAGAGTGAGGAGGGGCAGAGGGAAAGGGAAAACCTTAAGCTAAAGCTCCATGTTGGGTATAGTCTCAAGACCCTGACATCATAACCTAAGCCAAAATCAAGAGTCAGATGCTTAATCAACTCAGTCACCCAGGCACTCTCATATCAGTCGTTTCTAGTTATGAAAATAATTATTGTGATAATCTTTGTTCTGTCTATTGATCTGTTTAATAAATTGGTGTTCTATTATCGTATTACTTGTACTAAGAATTTCTTTGTGGGGCACCTGGGTGGCTCAGTGAATTAAGCCTCTGCCTTCAGCCCAGGTCATAATCTCAGGGTCCTGGAATCGAGCCCCACATCAGGCTCTCTGCTTGGCAGGGAGCCTGCTTCCCCCTCTCTCTCTGCCTGCCTCTCTACCTACTTGTGATCTCGCTCTCTCTCAAATAAATAAATTTTTTTTAAAAAAAGAATTTCCTTGTGGACCTGAGTAGATATTCCGCTAAAGAAGATCTACAAAAGGTCAACAGGTACATGAAAAGATGCTCAATATTGGGTCATTTGGGTGGCTCAATCAGTTAAGCATCTGACTCTTGATTTCAGCTCATGTTATGATCTCAGGGTCATGAGATTGTGCCCTGTGTCCGGCTCCATGCTCAGGGAAGTCTGCTTGAGATTATCTCCCTCTGCCCCTCCCTCCACTCTCTCTCCCTCTCAAACAAATAAATAAAATCTTAAAAAAAAAAAGACATTCAATATCACTAGTCATTCAGGAAATACAAATTAAAACCACAATGAGATCACTTCATACCTGTTAGAATGGCTATCATCAAAAAGGTAAGAAATAACAAGTGTTGGCGAGGGTGTGGAAAAAGGGGACCCTTGCACACTGTTGGTGGGATTGTAAACAGCCACTTTGAAAACAGTTTGGAAGATCCTCAAAAAATTAAAAAGAAAATTGCCATATGATTTTATGCCAGCGGTTTCATTTCTGGGAAATAGCCAAAGCAAATGAATACCAAGTCAAAAAGATAGATTCACCCCCATGTTCACAGAAGCATTATTTAAAATAACCAAGACATGAAAATAATCTAAGTGTCTATTGATGGGTGAATTGATAAAGAAGTGGTGGTGTCAATGGAATACTATGCAGCATCAAAAGAAATGAAATCTTGCCATTTGCGACAACATGGATGGGACTAGAGCGTATCATGCTTAGCGAAATAAGTCAAGCGGAGAAAGACAACTATCATATGATTTCCCTGATATGAGGAAGTGGTGATGCAACATGGGGGCTTAAGTGGGTAAAAGAAGAATCAATGAAACAAGATGGAATTGGGAGGGAGACAATCCATAAGTGACTCTTAATCTCACAAAACAAACTGAGGGTTGCTGGGGGGAGGGAGGTTGGGAGAAGGGGGTGGGATTATGGACATTGGGGAGGGTATGTGCTTTGGTGAGTGCTGTGAAGTGTGTAAACCTGGTGATTCACAGACCTGTACCCCTGGGGATAAAAATATATGTTTATAAAAAATAAAAAATTAAAATAGCCAAAAAAAAAAAAAAAAGAAGAAGAAGAAGAAGTGGTGGTGTATATACATATAATGGAGTATTATTCAGCCATGAAAAAGAAAAACACGGAAATCCTACCATTTGTGACAAGGATGAAACTTGAGGACATTGTGCTAAGTAAAATAAGTCAGTTAGAGAAAGACAAATACTGTATGATTTCACTTATATGTGGAATCTAAAAACAAAGCAAAACAAATTCATAGAAAAAGCAATCAGACTTGCGGTTACCAGAGGCAGAGGCTGAGGGAGGGAGAAATGGAGGAAGATTATTAAAGGATACAAACTTCCAATTGTAAAACAAATAATTACTAGGGGTATAATGTACATGATGATTATAGCTAACACTGCCACACAATGTTCAGAAGAGTTGGAAGAGTAAATCCTAAGAGTTCTCACCACAAGGAGAAATTTTTTTCTTCCTTCTTTTCCTGTTGTATTCATATAAGACGGTAGATGTTAACTCTACTTATTGTAGTAATCACTTCACAAGTTATGTAAATCAAGCCATCATGCTGTATGTCTTAAATTTCTACAGTGATATATGTCAATTATTTTTCAATAAAACTGGGAAAAAAGAATTTCTCTGCAAACAATGTAAGCTAATTTTCATATGTTATCTGATATATACTTATAAATAGAAACGTGCTACATTTTACTGTGCTTTATAACCCTCCATAAATTGAATTTTTCATTTTCAAATTTAATCAATTCAAATTATTTATGGCTATAATTGTATTAAGTAAGAAAGTGGTTGAAGTTAAGATTTTGAAAAGCTGGCCATAAAGTGAGCAACATTAGTTTTAAATGGAACTATTCCATCATGGATTTTATTATTCAGCCATATGAATAGTACTGATAGAAATTATCCATGGCGAGCATAATCATTTTTATTTAATTGAGTTTTACCTTTGTCAATACACACTCCTGTTTAAATATACCTATAAAATATACTATTCTCTGGATGGCTGTGGTGCAGTCGTGCAATCTTTATGCAATGTCAAGCTAGGAAAAACAGCGTGGAGTACTTAATGCATCGAGTTTGGGTGGGTACTTGTAACCTGAATAAACTTATGCTTACTGGGTCTTGTTGACAACAAACAAATTTCACTGCCATACCTCCATCTTTAAATGTAGTTCTGGACTATACCATTGGTGTCTGGGAATGCAATCTAGCAGGATGCCAAATACTGGCAGCAAGAGCCCCAACCTCAGTATCCTTGGAGAGAAGAAAATGTCTTCTCTCTATGTGATAGAGGATTGGATTGTAGTTGGATTACTTAAGGATTTAGTTTTATCCCTATTTTGACATGTGATTAGTAAGTGAGGAAAAGAGATAAACAAAGATCTAATGTTAAAGTTCTGTGCTCTTTCCACCATATGCTGCCTTAGCTATCTATGGGTGAAAAGGAATTTGGTCCAGGTGACAGGCAACATGGATTTGGGGTCCATTGTTCCTACTTGCCCACCCTCAGTGATCCTAGGCTCAATTTGGACATTGTGTATGGTTAGATAACATTTCTATCTTTCCCCTTTATTTTATATCCCTCCTGTTCTCCATAGCTTTCAAATCACCCTCTTCTGCCCCACTCCTCTGATCATGTCCAATTCAGCTGGAAAACTAGACTTTCTCATTTAACCTATCATTGGCAGTGGGGTATGTTAGAAAGAGTACAAACTGGCTTTTTATCATCAGAGATATCTAGATTGGGACTTCAGTGCCCTTGATTTGGGGCAACTATAACTTTCTAATGCAGTCGTTGAAAAAATGGAGATGATGATGATGATGGTGATGACAATAATAAATGAGAAAAATAATATCACCAGCCTGTGGTATAAAGGAGACCTCATATTCCAGTTACACTGCCGCCTCTTCTCCATCCTCTTTGATACCATGTTCCTGTGTCACCAGATGAAACAGGGAGACTTTGCATTTTATTGCTTGCCTCATAAGTTTGCATATGGTGATTTCTGATACATAATTTTTGGGTTTTTTAAAAAAATATATTTATTTATTTATTTCAGAGAAAGAGTGTGTACATGCAAGGAATGAGGGAGCAGTGGAGGGAAAGGGAGAAAGAAAGCCAAGAAGACTCCAGACTGAGTGTGGAGCCCCATGTGGGGCTCAATCTCACCACCCTGAGATCACAGCCAGAGCTTGAAACCATGATTCTGATGCATAACTGACTGCACCATCCAGACGCAAAAAAAGAAAGAAAGAAAGAAAAAGAAAAAGAAAAAGAAATATTTAATGGATTTCAGAATTAGGAAGTCTTTTCAAAGCATAAAAGTATTAGAAGAAACAAAAAGTAAATTGCTTTTATATAATCCCTGCCCTAGTAAAGCTAATATTCTAGCTATTCTCATTTCCGTATTCTTCCAGGAAAACTCTAGAATTATTTTGTTATCATCCCCCTGAATAAAACCATCAATACTTTGACTAGGATCATGTTAAACTTGCAGCACTGCGATCAAAGCTGAAGCCAAGACCTCTTATCAGCAAAGCAAAGGGTTTTCTAGGAACCCCTAGCAAGTTTCCGCTCATGACAGAGCCCAAAACTGTCACAGAAATGACTACCTTTCTTAGCAAAGGAAGCTATAAAAGATATTTAGCCCCCAGCTTCTAGAATGGAGGTAGGAGGAGGGAGATGAAAATGGATGTTGAGTGATCCTGCAGGATCGGCTGCAAATTCCCATGGAAGAGGACACAGAGGCAGGAGCTGCAAGAGCTACTTGCCCATCTACCTGGGCAAGATGCAACACAAAGATTACTGCTGTGGGATGCAGGCAACATGAGGCACACTGCTAAGAAGGCCGCTCTGCCCCCATTTGCTATAGGCAGCCAAGCAGCGTCAAATACTCTGAGGACTGGGAGCAGCCACTAGGGAAAGTAACTGCCTTACAGATCAAGAGAGTCTGGGGCAGCCAGCAGAGCAGTGGTCTTGTGAGAGGCCTCTCTCAAATGCCTGTGGGCATTGCATCTCTGGGCAAATTCTGCTGGCTGCCTATCCAACAGCCATGCCCCCTTCTCCATTGCCAACAAAACCACAGTTTTATCCATGTCCCCAGTCATGGATGGATGAATTCATCCCATCCATGGATGAAACTTGTTTGATCAAAACCCATCATGCAGTTGCTGTCCCCCTTGGACAGTTATTGGGCTAGAGGTTAGCAATATGACTGAGCTTTGGACAATGAAATGTAAGGGGAAATCTGCTGGAAGTAAGTTCTAGAAAAATGCGTCGTGCCAGGATTTAAAAAAAAAAGTATACCATCCCTTTTGTCCCTGTTCCTTCTTCCTGCCTTGAACATGGTTATGTGTGGACATCATGCTTGAAGCAATGGTTCCTCTGACTTGCGTCCACAGGGCAACAGTCTAAGAACAAGAGACATTTTCTCGGGTTGGCAAAAGTGGAAACATAGAGAGCATAGGTCCTTTATGATTTTGAGATTTTGAGAAAGCCAGTGCATCACTCCTGGAACTGCCTACCACTGGAATGATGAGGGAAACAACTAAATGTCTGTATTATTTAAATCATTGTTTATACACCATACCCAGTGCTCCATGAACCTTGGAACACTGAAAAAAATTAAATTTAATTTATAAATAAATAAATCATTTTGGCGGAGTTGTTGTATTACTTGAAACTGACGGGATTTCTGTTACAACCCTAAAAAAGAAGAACAGAGCAGAGCATTGTGAGTTGGCTTGTTCTTGAGTAAAGACCTGGGAGGCAGAAGATATCAAGAAAAGCAAATGAGCTGGCAAAATCTGTGTATTAATATGAATGTGACCTCTTCCCATTACCCACAGGCAGTGAGTCAGGTTATACCTAAAAAGTAATTTGAGGGGCACCTGGGTGACTCAGTCATTAAGTGTCTGCCTTCGGCTCAGGTCATGGTCCCAGGGTCCTGGAATCAAGCCCTACATCTTACTCCCTGCTCAGCAGGAAGGCTGCTTCTCCCTCTCCCACTCCCCCTGCTTGAATTCCCTCTCTCACTGTCTCTGTCAAAAAAAAAAAAAAAAAGAAAGAAAGAAAACTTAAAAAGAAAGTAATTTGAGAAGAAATGACATTTTTATACAATACAGTCTTCCATTTTAGAAAGATAATGTATTTCTCAATTATTTATATCTCTTCTATTCCTAAGTTTTACATTTTTGTCATATATACCTCACCTATGTCTTGTTAGGTTTATTCCTAGATATTTTGTGTTTGAGGATATTGTCTCTCCAAAGACGTTGGGGTTCACTAGGGCTCTGTCTTCTGCTTTCTTTCCACCCCACAATTGCCCTGGAAGATACATCCTTTCCTGGCCCTCCCCACTACTAATTCAACCTGTTCCTTCTCCATTCTGGGAAAATATCCTCAAACTCCTGGGTACATAGACTTTTTCCTGGACTATTTTTTGGAGGTCATCCAACGCTGATTGACAGGAAAAGGTAACATTTGGAATCCAGTGAGCTTGAGGTTATAACGTGTCATGTCAGCAATTGCTAAACAACAGTACATCAGATTAGGTCAAGAATTTGTGAAATGTTTGTGCCAAGTGAAATGTCAAAGCACAAAGTGTGTGAAAGAAAAAAATCTCTGTGCCAGTCAAAATGTCATTCTGCCTTGCAACAAGTAATTTATTCCTTTCTGTCTTTATCGCCATTCTTGTTTCACACATATTAATGTTGCCTCTAAGTAATTGAAATTAATAGTGGCATTATCAGTGGTTAAGGGCAAAAACTAAAGAGCTAATTTAGAATCACTCAGTCAATTTGGACTCTTTTTGAAAAATGGAATTTGTTAACCCAAGCTTAAAAATAAGCCCTTACCTGATTGTCCAAAGCATTCACACTGCAGCTGCCATTTGTTCTGTTAATTTTTTTAATAGGTAAAAACAAAGCACAGAAGATAGTTTAAAGAATAAATGTTTTTTAAATGCTGTATCTGAGGAATTGCAAACCTGGTAGAAATGCTATAGATATGATTACCAGATCAGACAGTAGATAGAATGGAATAAATGGAATGCCGGTAGCTTGTTGAATTGATTATGAAATGAACCTCCATAATGTTTGTCACCATTTTCCTACTGGTTTTAATTTCTAAATTGGCAGTGCTTCCCAGAGAACATGGCGTCTCTCCATGCCATTTGCTTTCTCAGAAGGCAGCTTTCTATTGCACAGTCATGGCCAAGCAGTGGGAAACAGGTCCTGCTCTTGATGTTACAGCTGCCTGGTTAATAAACCAAAATGTTTCTCTGTAGACATCAGGGCCAGGACTAGGGTGAGGCAACGGAGGTGCCCAGAACACTGCCCTTCAGGAGGCCTCCATTCTCAGGTGCCACCCTGCACTTACATAGCCTTGAGGTGAATGCTTCCTTAAATGTTGTGCCCTAGGCACCGCACTTGCCTCACCTCTGTCCTGGTCCTGGTAGGGCATTATTGTTGCCCTTGGAATTGAAGAAATGGTCCTGGGAATAAAGAACAACTCTGTAAGTCTTCCAAGAATGGTAACTGAGTTCCTGTCCAATTATATTAATTCCACATACTAGAAATTGAATGATATGAATTTGAAGAGTAGTAAGAAGCCTGTAATTGCTAAGATGAGAAAAAGTTCTCAAAAAGGGAGTCTAATTAATGGCTCAGAACAGGCCCAACAGAGTGTAAGGACCATGTGGGACCACCATGTTCCAGATTTTAGGCTTCACATTTTCAGATTTGGAGCTCAAATTTATCAACACAAAGAGAGACGGTCAGATTGAGGAAAACTGACAAGGGAACTACAAATAATTCAGAATTCCAATTCACTAAGTTAGAGTTGTAGATATTTTCCAGTGACCCTAGTGTTCAATGTTCAGGACACCCCTCCCTAGAGCCCGGAGATGTGGAACAAAGTGTTAATCATCAGAAATCTGAAAATGAGCATGGAAAGACAGCAAAGTGGGGTGGGGGGTTGTCATTACAGAATATTTTATCCAGGCCAGGGAAAAGTCCTGCTTCAAGCCAGAATACTTTGTGTATCTCTTCACTCAATAAATAGAAATTGTGCATCTACCATGTTCCCAGCAAACCCTGTCATCTCTACTTTCAAAATAAATTCTAAACCCAGTACTTCTTGCCATCTCCATAGTAATGATCTAAGTTAAGCTCCATCTTTCTGCATCTGGGTTAATGGAACAGGACCCCCAACTAGTCTCCTGGCATCTACCCTCTCCCCGATACAGTCCATTCTTTACCACCTGTCAGACTGCTCTTTTTAAAATGTGAGTCAGATCATGATGTACCTCAGTTCAAAATTCTCCACTGACTTTGTACCTGTTGGAATAAAACCCCAAATCCCTTTCTTGGGCTGCAAGGACTGCATGATCCCACTCCAGCTCTCTGATCTTATTTCCCACCGCTGCCCACTTCACTCACTCCACTCTAACTAGAGACACTTCTGTCCAGCTCCTGGGATACTCCAAGATCACCTTTGCCTCAGGATCTCTGTACATACCCCCCCCACCTGAATAATTTATCCCCAGATGTCTGCATGACTCACTGTGCTTAATGCTTAAATGTCTATGCTTATCTGTCCCCTTACTGTAAAAGCTCCCATGACCATCTTATCTAAAACAGCATCCTTCCATCACTTTTTGTCCCCTTTCCCTGAAGAATTTTTCTTTAACCATCTGACAAGTTTCTGTCTTTCCCCAGCAAAAGGTAAGCTCCATGAATTTTACCTGTTTTTGTTTATTGCTACATCCCTAGTTCCTAGAACATTGCCTGGAACATGATAAATGCTCCAAATATATTTGCTGAATTAAGGGTGAATACACATAAGTTATGTAATAATTCTGGTCACTAGGAAAGAGTATTGGTTGGTGGGTTGGGACTTTTCTCAGGTCTCGGTGAAATAGCATTTTAGGACTCTTGATCTCCCTTTGCTTTTTTTTCCACAGTTCTTTTTTTAATGTATCAGAATATTTAATAAGACACTAGCATATTTATGTGTATCTGATTTTTTTTCAGTTGCACACTTCAACATCAGTTGAGTTGTGACAGGTGAGTGAAGGGCAACCATTCAACAGGGTCTATAGGCATAGCATATCAGAAAACGTAGCTGACATGTCTAGCATATATATAAATCATACCAATATTATACCTTAGCCTACACAACTGGGATATTACTTTAGATTATTGTCTACCTTCTTCAATGTGACCTCTTCTCTACCTTTAGTTCTGGAGTTTATTCTGCCAGTCCTCAGGGTTTGTTTGTGGTGTTGTTGGGGTTTTTTTGTTTGTTTGTTTGTTTGTTTGTTTTGGAGGTATATAGGATTATTTGGTAGTTATCTGGTTGTATTAGTGGGAGCAGGTGAGTCTAGAGTCCTCCTATTCTGCTGCCAGCTTCCCCTCCTCCAATCTCCCTTTGCTTGCTCCATGCCCAGCAGGGAGCCCAATGCAGGCCCTGAAGTCATGACCGTGAAATAAGACCTGAGCTGAGATCAAGTGTCAGACACCTAACTGACTAAGCCACCCAGGTGCCTCTCCCTTTGCTTTTTGATGGACTAGGTGTGTGATAAGAAAAGAGGGATCAAGGTAAAATCAAGATTTTTAGCAAGCACAAATGGAAGAATGGAATTTCATTTCTGCAGCAGGGAAGAGCAGATTTGGAGGCTGGGAGCTGAAAATCAACAGTTCATTTTTGAACATAGGAAGTTTAAGTTGTCTATTGGATATTCAGTGGAGATGTTCACTAGGCAGTGAGATGTAAGAGTCTGTAGTTCAGGGGAGAGAGTCAGGCAGAGCATAGACATTTGCAGCATAGGGAAGTTATTTAAAATCATGGAAGTTTGTTGATCCTCTTGGGGGCAAGCATAGACAGGTAAGAGAGGAGTTCTGAGGACTAAACCCTGAGATGCACCAGCATTAGAATTCAGGGAGATGAGAAAATAGCAGTGGAAGACAACTACAAGGGGGAGCAGAGAAAAAAAGTTACCAGTTGAAGAAGGAAAAGGGTCTAGGAAGGATTTTTTATGTATGAGAAATATTGTAATATTTCTGATGCAATGGAAATGATCCAGTGAAAAGGGAAAAATTAATGGTGCAGGAGTGATGAACAATTGCAGGAATGAAGTTCTACAGTAGGGAAGCAGGGCTGGATCCACTGCAGAGGTGGTCATGGCTCTGTAAGTCATTACAGAGAAGCACAAGCAACTCACCTGTAATCAGGAAGTAAGGCAAAGTCTGTGCCAGAAAGTATGAAGGTGTGGTGATAGGAGCTTGTGGAAGTTCTTTTCTGGTTGCTTCTGTCTTAGTAAAATCATGGATTGGAGCTATTGATGACAGGCAGGAATCAAAGGGTATCTGATGTTCAAAAGAATATATTGGGTAGAGGTGAGGGAGTGGAACATTTGAAATTTTTTCTTTTTTATGGTAAGTGTAATTTGAAATGACTGGGTTGAAGGTATGGCCCTAGGAATGGTGACTGAGGTGAGAATGGTGGCAAGACCGCACATGTGACTGGTCTTCCCCGATATGACCTGGGGCTGATACATGTGTAGAAGACAATATTAGCTATGTTCCCTGAGCAACTCGAGTGTGCCAGACAATCCGTGTTTCTTTCTCCATTAATCCACACGACAACCTTGCAACAACCCAAAGAATCAAAGATGGTTATCCTCCGACTGTTTTCACAAATGAAAAAAGTTAAGGCTCGGAGAGTTTCATTAACCAGCTCAGGGTAACACAGCAATATGGATGCAGGATTCAGACTTGGCTCTTCTAACCCCAGGGCCACTCTTTCCTGTGTCTGTGACACACCTCTCCAATGTCTTCACCTGCAAGCATTAGTCCACAAGTTACAAGAGAGTTGGACCAGGAAGTCTTATGGCTCAACTTTTGTTGTTTGAGCCTGAGGCAGAAGTCTGATCCAGAGGTTAAATGCTTCAGTCTCCCTGAGAGAAAAGCCTCTTTTCGCTCTTATAAGTTAGTGCCACTTCGGGGCATTGAAAACCAACATAAAGGGTCAAGTCTAACTGCTATAACCTATTTGGGTTTGTTTTACTTCAGGGGTAACCTTAGTGGCCTGCCCCAGCAGCTACATTTGTCTTACCATAGCAGGATACCCTTGGAGAATCCTGAAGCACAGGCCAGGAGACTTCTTGGCCATTTACCATTTTTTTAAAGGCTTTTAAAAATGTATTTACTTGAGAGAGAGTACAGAGGGAGAAGGGGAAGCAGACCCCTGCTAAACAAGGAACCTGATGTGGGGCTTAATCAGGACCTTAGGATCATGACCTGAGCTAAAGGCAGACACTTAACCGACTGAGCCACCCAAGCACCCCACGCCATTTACCACATTGTAACCCGAACTTCTCTGGAAAAATGTGAGGCCTGATACCCTGTCTCTGGTATTCCCAGAGTGTTCTATTATAAGTCCAGGGTTTCTATCCCCCGGAGGCAATTTATATAAGTGATAAGGGAAGAAAGCAGAGACATGAAAGTTTTCACAAAATTCATTTCTTGCTTCAGATGGAAGAAATTTGCATACATTCTGCTTTGTAATAGTTCTACTAGAAAGTCAGGGAATACTACCTCTCAGTGCTCCAAATGAGAAAATTGCAATCGAATGTCATTGCTGTTACTCATCTAAACCAGAACCATCCAATAGAATTTCTGCAAAAAGGAAATATTCTGTTTGTGCTTTCCAATTCAGTAGCCATTAGTCACATATGGATGTTGAACACTTAAAATGTAGCTAATAAACTGAGGAACAGAATTTTTATTTAATTTCAATTTATTTAATTTTCAATTTAAACCATCTGTGGCTAGTGACTACCACGTTGAACTGCACAGATCTAGATTATAAAACAAGAGGCCAAGCCACCTCACCTGTTTGAACACAGTGACCAAGTTTGCCCATAGAACCTTGCCATGAAGATCCTTGCTTCATCTGTTCCTCCTAAGAAAGGAGGGTCTCCACTGCTCACACCTTTTGGGGAAAAACAAACAAACAAACAAACAAACAAAAAATAAAAACAGAAAGTCCATGTAACCATATTCTATTACTGCCACAGATCACTGTAAACTTTGAAGGTTAGAACCCATATTTACTGTCTCACAGTTTCTGTAGGTCAGAAGTCCAGGTACACTGCTGTAGTTCTCTGTTTAGGGTCTCACCAGGCCCAAGTCGAAGTGTGAGCAGGGCTGCATTCCTTTCTGGAGGCTCTGGGAAAGAATCTGCTTCAAGTTCATTCAGGTTGTCTGCAAAATTCGGTTCCTTGCTGCTATAGGAGTGACGTCTCTGCTTGCTTGCTGATTGTCAGCTAGGGGCTGCCCTTAACTCCAAAAGACCTCCCTCTGGTCCTTGCACACTTTCCTCCTACCTCAGATCCAGCAACAGCACATCAAATCCTTCTCACACTCAGAATCTCTATGCCTTCCTCTTCTGCCCTCAGCTTTGAAGGGCTCACATAACTACATTGGATCCACTCGCATAATCTCCCTATTTTATGGCCAATTGATTAGTAACCTTAATTACATCTACAAAGCCTCTTTTGCCAATTAATATAGCATAAACACAAGAGTATTATCAGGGAGCAAAAACCCAGGAACCAAAATTCTGCCTATCACAACCAGATAGCAGAGAAACCAGTGAGACAATAGCTAGCAATTATTTAGTGTTTTCTAGAGTAGAAAATAAAAAGGACTTATTGGGGAAAAAAAATTTTTAAACAACCTCTTTTGAATTTTTTCTCTCCCTTAGAATCTTGAGTCATTTATCTTATTTCATCATTATGAGAAATGGGCCAAGTGGTTAGTGTTAGGATCCCCAGACATTTCAGGGTATATGCCTTGGAGGGTCTAAGTCTTCGGAATAGCCTCCAGCAGAGAAAACAGAAGCTGATACACCACCTCGATGGCCCTGTCCCATCACAGCAGAACCTACCAGCAATTTTGAGCCCTCTTTCGGGTTTAGCCAGTGCTCAGTTAGATATTAAGTCCTGATAAGAAGTGGAGGCTGTTAATTAATGAACAAACCTTACATGCAAACTAAGCTACTTAGCTCCAGTTAGCAAATTCCAGTAAGAAATGAAGTGAATGGAAAAATACTTCCTTCTAATTAGGTAAAAAGAAACAGGGAGTTTTTCAAGTCCAAAACAAAGAGCTGCTTTGTGTTTGTACTACTCCTAGAGAGAAGGGAGAAAGATATCTTTGAGCTAGGAGTTCAGGGAGAGAGAGAGAGACGAGAGAGAGAGAGCAAGCTGAGGGAGGACCAGTCTGTTATGAAGGACAAGCTGCTGCCTTTTCCAAGAGTAAGCCCTCAGGTCTGGGAAGAACCCATAAGAATTCACTTAGGGGGGGGACACCTGGGTGGCTCAGTTGGTTAAGTGGCTGCCTTCGGCTCAGGTCATGATCCCAGCGTCCTGGGATCGAGTCCCACATCGGGCTCCTTGCTCCGCGGGGGGCCTGCTTCTCCCTCTGACTCTGCCTTCCACTCTGTCTGCCTGTGGTCGCTCTCGCTCGCTCTCTCTCTCTGACAAATAAATAAATAATCTTAAAAAAAAAAAAAAAAAAAAAGGAACCAAAAAATGCAAAAAAAGTTAAAAAAAAAAAAAAGAATTCACTTAGGGGGACACAATGTTGAGAACATGTAAGAACAAAGGCCTGGGTGGAGAAGTCACTGGGAATGCGCAAAGCTGTCTATTTGGTACTTACCCAGGTCTACCAATTCTACCTTTCTTACTTGAGGATGACTCATGCTCAAGAACAAAACGACCTTACAGCATGTTGCATGTAGTATCCCTTTCCAGCTCCAGGCAGAGGCCTCTTGTTGCTGACTAGATCACGAGGGTAGACAGCACCTACTCTTGGACACCGCCTGGCACCCTCTCTCCAGAGACTTAGAAATCCCTTATGCTGGAGGCCCAGACAGACTCTCTAGACTAGTTCTCATGCCCTATGACCTCTCCACCATTAGCATGGTTTATGCCCACCCTGAATGCCGGCCCTTCCTATGGCCTGTCTTTCCCTGGTACCATCATCTCCAACTTCCCCTTGGCTCAGCCTCTTATGTTTCACTTCCCACAAGCCAACCCTTTCTGCTGGACTTCTGAAGCTTTCATCCATTGATAAACTCCTTTCCCTATGATTTAAGAGCCCACCGGGCTCCTTTCTCCCTACCTTAACTGAAACATGACTCTTACTGAAGGACCCTGCCTTTTCTGCAGCCCCTTTAGCTGCTGATGTATATTCTTCGATTCTTGATGTATCCCAGAGCTATGGGAAAAGGGTCCTGGTTACTCTTCTGGCTCCACATTACCATATCCACACCTTTATTCTTCATTTAGTTATAAAAACTCTCCACCCTTTGTTGTGCTCATGGTTTCCATCTGTCCTTCTCTTGGTCACCTGTTCCACATTCACTGGAGCTCAGTGAAACTCTCCTCCCCAGTCCTGCCAACGTTGCAGGTGACCTCCACCTCCTTTCACCAGTCACTCCTTTCACTTTGCCTTGGATGTGATGATTACCAACAACTGTTTCAACTCTGCCACACTAAATTCTAATACCCCAGGAAAAGCCATTACCAGACCATTTCTATTCTCTCTTTTAAGAAAAACAAACAAAAACAACTACTCTTTGCCTCATTTAGAGTATCAAGCCATGGATTCCTCGATTCTGTTCTAACCTATCTCCCATCTGCTCTATCTCACCTTCTTAGGTGCTGCTCATTAAACCAGCATTTCACCACTGTCTTCCACTGATCCAGTCAGAGAAGGCAACACCTGAGAATAGGCAAGCTTATCTGTAAATGAAGAAACACTAAAAATAACGAACAGCACTCTGTGTAAAATAAATATTAATAAAATAACACTTCTACTAGTGTTCACATTATCCAGATAATCTTAAGATTTTCCCAGGTGCTGGCTAACATTTAATGACTAACAGGTCTGAACAAAAGCACATCAGATGCCTATACGGAAATTCTACTTGGATTCTGATAGAGTCCAAGAGGCTAACATCACCTCCCAGTCAGATTTTGAGCAGTGCTGGGGCAGTAAAACTTACAAGATCCTATCTGGGAACAATTTAAAACTTTATTATCCAACAAATGTGTTTTCTATCAGCCCTATCCTGATGCCTTCTCAAAGAATTGTAATAATGTTTTCATGGAATTATCTCCATTTCAACCTAACTCTCCATCTATCTTGTATCACTTTTCTTCTCTTACCATAATGTAGAAATAGATCTTAACATCAAATGATAAAAAGCCATTCAAATCACATCTCTGCAGGAAGCCTTGGCCATAATAGGTAGGCCTTGCTGTTGGGATGGCAGGCAACTTTCCCTCTTCCTTCTCTGCTTTGAGCCATGGCTCTCTAAAGCCGATACCAAGAATGTTATGAGGACACGACTGTCAAAGTTTGCATCCAGTAAGAGTTACTCAAATGGTTGCTAGGAGATTGTAAGAAGGAATAGGAATGGAGGGCAAAAAAGCTAGAGATGAGGGAAAAGGGGGATCCAGCAGGGAGTCAATGCCAAAAGACAAAAATCTGAGCCAAATGTAGCCCAGTTACAGCCCAGTTACAACAGGGGTTGAGGGGTCATGGGAAAGAGCCCACCCAAAAGAACGAGATCGACAGAGTAAGTTGCTCTGGATAAATGAGACACATTGAGGCCTTCTGCACTGAAGCAAAGGAAGGATAAGAGCATAAGCCCAGCCTTAGGATGGCAGAATCAAGGTATGAACCAGGTACCTGGCAGACACGGAAGGACAAGGCTTTCTACCTGGCATCTGTGACTTGGGTACCCAGGCACAAGAGAGCTTGGGAGGAATTACCCATCCTTGATAGAAGACGGGTACAGAGAGCCTGCCACCTCTGCCTGCAGGTTTAAAAGGGTCAAAATGTTGTAAGACAAAAACTATTGATCTTCCCGTCTCCTTTTGAAAGGTGTGGCACTCATAAACAGCTCTGATGATACATATGGGTAAAGTCTAATAATTCTTCATTCATTCATGGATCATGTACTGAAAACCCAATACATGCTAAATGCAGAGTTAGGTGCTGAGGAGATAAGGACAAATGTATTAATGTAGAGATTTCACAACCACCTTCTGTCCTTCTACCAGCACTCCTTGCCCCTTTAAGGAACTCACATATTAAATTTGTGGAGCCTTATTGTGCTGATCAGGAGAATGGGTAGAAAAGAAAACTGGAAGACATCAAGAGAGGCCATATGATAAAGAATTGTGCAACAGAAAACAAAAAGAGTAGAAAGCAGAGATCTGGAAGAGAGGGGAATGGAGAGATAGAGAAAACACATGATGAGGATGGAGTTGAAGTGGTGAGAAAATTGGGAGCAGGTGGGTTAATGACTTGTGGACTTGGGGAGATGGATCATTAAAGTCCAGAACAGCATGGGGAGAGAGAGAGATTGTAATTTCTGGCCACACTCTCTTGGAGACTTTATGAACTTCCTTGTGATTGGAATTGTGTTTTACTCTTGGAGGCCACACAATGATAAAACTGCTTGAAAGGCGACCCAACTTTTTGGAGATTACAAAATAAGACATGGTCCCTGCCCTCTAGGTGCTCAGAGTCAAACAGGAAAACAGACATTTAACATAAAGTAATACAATAAGACTTTGCAAGTGCTGCATCCTACGGCTGTACAGGGCTTGGGGTGACAAGTGAGAGAAGCGAGCTAGCTCAATAGCCAGATGTTCTCTCCACTGGAGCTTGTGGGGAGTGGTTTAGGTCCCAAATCAATGACCAAGAGCAACCTATGCCTCAGTGCTGGAAAAGAAGAAGCAAAAAACCCAAATTCCCTCCTCAACCTTATCAGAATTCTATTACCTCTATGCTCACCAGAATGTCAGGCAGCGTGGCCCCCTTGGGCTTCCTGAGGGCTTCCTTTTTGCTTGTTTGACTGAGAGCTCCCTGTGCAGCCCGTATCTTTTTTTTTTTTTTTTTTTTTTTTTAATTTATTTGACAGGCAGAGATCACAAGTAGGCAGAGAGGCAGGCAGAGAGAGAGGAGGAAGCAGACTCCCCACTGAGCAGAGAGGCCGATGCGGGGCTCGATCCCAGGACCCTGGGATCATGACCTCAGCCGAAGGCAGAGGCTTTAACCCACTGAGCCACCCAGGCACCCCAGCAGCCCGTATCTTCTTTTCTACTCCAGTATCACCTAAACAAAGGAGAGCGTGTGTAGACTGAGGTGTTAGCATAAGAGAACTCAGTACCAAATCTTGTAAGCATGGAAGGGGAAAACGGATGAATGCTAAATGAAGGCTGAAATCATGTAAGTGAAACACAAAGTCAGCCCCAGAGCTGCTACAATATTATAGCGGAGGTTTGCAGTAAGTTCCCTACCCCCAGGCAAAGGGAGGACTTGAGTTTCCAAGCAGGGCTGAAGCAATCACTTTACTGGTTTGTGCCAGCCAAGTGACTCACCCTCAAACCTGTTTAATATGAAACAGCATTAGGAGCCTGGATATAGCCTCAGGGAGATCAGCTGCTAACCAGCTCAGATTATAGCTGCAATCCCTCAAACGCAGCCACTTAAAGTGTCTCCACATGTCTTTGGTGGCACACAACACTGTGCAGGAAAGACACCGTCCTTGAAGTAGAAAGATCAATGTTCTGGTTCCCATTTTGTAGCAATTTGTCATGTGACTCAGGCCAGCCTTGTCCATAAAATGGGGCAGTACCTTCCCTGCCCACTCCCTGTGGTCGTTTTGAGCACTAAATGAGAAATGTGAAAATTAAGGGGGGTGATGAAATGGCAGAGGACTCTGTACCAGGTATTACCATTATATTACCATTATACGTAGTGTCATAAATCTCCTTTTATGCTTTCATTGATACTACAGGGAATCTCCTTAAATGGCAGGAATGAGGAAATAAACACAACAAGAATTTTACTTCATACTTTAGTATCAACAGCGTTGAAAGCACCAATTTAGCCAGTTATTGTGGACTTTTGTCATCCAGGCAGTAAATTGGAGTCTTCTCACAAAGATTAGAGTTCCCCTCCTTAGTGTTATCTGAGGCTATCCATCAGACCATAGCTGATGTAGTTTCCAGCAAGAACTGTAAAGAGATCCCTATTAGGGAAATTTATCAAACTATTTCTCCCATTTGCAATTACAGGGACAAGAAAATAAACAAAAGGATCTTTCTTTCTTGGTTTTCTTTGTTTTCTTCTCCTTCTCCTCTTCCTGTCTTTCTTCTCCTCCCCTTTCTTAATTTTTTTTTTCTACTCCCATTTCTACCTCCCAAAGGAACTATGCAATGTGGGTAAGGTGAGTGAAGTACTTGGCAGGGATGAATATTTTAATTGGGTGCCAAAAAAACCTAAAAAATCAAGATAAATACACATACATTTTTTAATCTTTTAAATGTATTATTTATTTATTTATTCATTTGAGAGAGAAAGAGAGAGAGCATGGAGCATGAGCAGGGGTGGGGGGGGGCAGTGGAGAGCCAAAGGGAGAGGGAGAAGCAGACTCCTCTGCTGAGCAGGGAGCCCAACCCAGGGCTTGATCTCAGGACCCCAAGATCATGGCCTGAGCAGAAGGCACACCCTTAAACTGTTTCACCAACTGAGCCACCCAGGTGCCCTTATATACATTTTTTTAAAAGATTTATTTATTCATTTGAGAGAGAAATAGAGCGCATGTGTGCGGGCAGGGGGAGGGGCAGAGGAAGAGAGAGAGAGAACTCCAAGCAGACTGAAGTGTAGAGCCTGAAGCAGGACTCGATCCTGGGACCCTGAGATCATGACTTGAACAGAAACCAAGAGTGGGATGTTCAACCAACTGAGCCACCCAGGTGCCCCAGGATAAACATATTTTAATGAATATTTTTTTAAACAAAATTAATTAATACTGAAAAGCCATGATGAGCAAAATATCAAAATTTTAAATAAAATCAGTGGAAGTGCCATACCAAGACATACTAAAGCCTGAGGCAAGAGGGAAAAAATCAGTAATACTAATCCTCTCTTTATTTAAGATTTGCTTTTTTGTTCATCATGGATTCTTGCCTTAATTTTGATGTATCATAGATAGCAATTTTTTTCTTTCCTGGTAGCATCTAAAATTACAGTTTGCCTTAGTATGAAGGACAGCTTCAGTTTAGTTAAATGCTTTCCATGTGGTATGTAGAACAAGCATGACTCCTGGCAGTCAAACTCAGCTTGGCTTTGTCTCCTGCCGTTTCCAAACATGAATTCAGTGGAAGTCATCTCCCCGTTCCTGAATGAAAGCTCTGTGAGTCTCGTGGCTTTTCTGTTCACTCTTAAATAATGGACAAGTCCCACAGTCATTTCAAGTCACAGTTAGCAATTACAATGCATAATCTCCTGAGATAATAAAAATTCACAACTTTCACTTAGTGGTGTATCTCCCCCTCCATCAGTCCAGGCTTGGCAGCTGGCCTCAGGTAAAGGAAGTGGGGCCTTCTGTTATCTGCTTTTAGTACCTGTCTTCCTCACCCACTTAATACCTGCTGTTTTATTCTCCCCCTACCAGGTAAGGACTTTTCAGTGAAGAGAGGAAGGAGATACCTTAGTTCTTGCCTGACAGGGTGGCTTCACATTCTCTGGGCCAGGAAGGTGTTTAACGAGATCCTTTCTCCTTAGGGCATCTTCATTGGCTCATCAGTGCTTCCTTCTACCTTCAGGTATCTGGAATGTTTGTCCCATTTGGATGGTAGCTACATGGATGTTTATTATATTATTAAATCTACTTTTCTGTGTGCTTTATATATTCTAAATTTTCTTAATTCTTTTTTTTTTTTTTTTTAAAGAACTGTGAGAGGGACGCCTGGGTGACTCCGTCAGTTAAGCTGCTGCCTTTGGCTCAGATCATGATCCCAGAGTCCTGCGATCAAGTTCCGTATCGGGCTCTTTGCTTGGCAGGAAGCCTGCTTCTCTCTCCACCTCTGCCTGCCACTCTTGCTTGCTTATGCTCTCTCTCTCTCTCTCTCTCTGACAAATAAATAAATAAATAAAATCTTAAAAAAAAAAAAAAAAAGAACTGTGAGAGAAAATAAGGGGGTAGAATCCTAACTCTACACGAAAACAACCTTTGCTGAATAGAAACCTCTCTCTTCTTTCTCTCTCTTCTTTCTCTCTCTCTCATAGACATACACACTCTTCCATTTCACTACCAGCCATTCCTGCTCTTCTACCCTGCATTTTTATCACCTCTATAGATCTATAAAAGTAAAAGTTTGCCTAGATGAAGATAAACTTCCATGCCCTGTCACATGCTAGTTTATTTCTCACTCCTCCTGAATACACAGAGCGATCTCCCACTGGTTTCTAATTTCTTCAAGAATAAATGGCCCTGGCCAGAATCCAGTCCACTCCCAGTCCCCTGGGAACTCGTCAAGAGAACTAGAACATCTCTACCCTCCACCTCTAATGCAGAAATCAACAAGAGTCCCAGGGCAAGAAAGGCACGGTAAAAACAGCCCAGCGACCAAAGGCAGAAAACACTTCTTGTACTCACCACTAAAAGTCCCACTAAACTGCCTGTCTCCAGGCATTGGAACTGAAGAGAGAAGAATGTTGCAGAGGCTAACCAGTTGTCCTCACTTTAGTAAAATAATCGCCTTTATTGTTTAGCTTCACAATGCTGGGAACATATTGTTTATATCCTGGAGTGCTCATTTTCCATACCAAGTCTTTAATATTCTGCTTTATTGGTAATATTTAAATGTGTGGTTCTACTTTGCCTTCAAGGATCTATAGAGGTTGGAACAAGGAAACAATGTGAATTCTCACACACTCCAAAGGGCCTGCCCAGATTCAGGATGTGTGAAGCAAAACACTTTTCCAACATGACAAATGTCAGGATCAAAAGGAAAAGAAAACAATGTAACACAATAAAAATTTAAAAATAAACAAATAAAATTTAAGTTAAATTAGATAAATAAATAAAAAGTCATCATCAACGCCCCCTAAAAAAAAAAAAAAAAAAGAAACCAAGGGAAAGAAAACAGCTAGCTGTGGGCAGATACAGCAGATAAATCCACAAAACCAATGCAGATTCCACTCCTTCTGGGACTAAGGCTGGTTTTCACAGTTGGGGAGTTGCTTACAACAGCTGGCTGGGCTTTTGAGGCAGAGCATTCAGTGTGGGAGTAACAGAAGGGGGATGGGCTGAGTGACAGGCAACCGATGTTCCAAGAGTCAAGTCTGTACTCACCAATTTCCCTCACTTCTTTCAATTTCCTTCTAATATTCGCCCCAGAGGGATTAATAAAAATGAACAGAAAATGGTAGTTGATGAGACAAGTTTTAAAAAATGCAAAAAAGCACAAAGAATCTCACTACAGAAATGAAATTCTATCACGCCATAAACTCAGACGGAGAAAAAAACAGCATCTTTATTTTCACTAAACTGCAACTGAAAATGTAGCATTTCCTTCAATTATAAATGGAGGCAATAAACCACAGCAGTCTTGGTACTACTGATGACTTTGTAACTAGTAGAATTTATAGATATTTTTAATTAAAACCACTACTGTCAAATTATGATAGTAATTAAATTTGTCATGAGATCTTGATATTTAATCTGTTAACAAAGAAGCATATATATATATATATTTTTTTTTTTTTTTTTTCAGTGATAGAGGGAGAGAGAGCGAGCGAGCACAGGCAGACAGAATGGCAGGCAGAGGCAGAGGGAGAAGCAGGCTCCCTGCCGAGCAAGGAGCCCGATGTGGGACTCGATCCCAGGACGCTGGGATCATGCCCTGAGCCGAAGGCAGCCGCTTAACCAACTGAGCCACCCAGGCGTCCCACAAAGAAGCATATATTTTTGATAACTATATTTCAATAGTTGGTTTCCTTTGTGATCTTATGTATTTTATGAAATAGATTTTAAAACATTATTCTAAGAAGAGATCCATAGGTTTCATCAAACTGCCAAAGGGGACTATGGACACAAAAACATTAAGACCTCGGGGCGCCTGGGTGGCTCAGTGGGTTAAGCCGCTGCCTTCAGCTCAGGTCATGATCTCAGGGTCCTGGGATCGAGTGCCGCATTGGGCTCTCTGCTCAGCAGGGAGCCTGCTTCCCTCTCTCTCTCTCTCTGCCTGCCTCTCCGTCTACTTGTGATTTCTCTCTGTCAAATAAATAAATAAAATCTTAAAAAAAAAAATTAAGACCTCTTTTTTAGGCGGTTGCAGACTAGTTTTTGGTGGGAGGGATGTGCAGTGCAGAATCCTGTCAACCCAAATCCAAAAATGTTTGAAAAAGGTTTTGGGGAAGAAAGGGTGAGAGAGGTCAAAATGCAACCTTAGGTATGCTTACAGACTAGGCAATTCAGTAAGTAATGAAACAAGTTACATTCCAGCTGAAAGCCATATATTTAGGGATTCTTTTGGTAAAAAGCCCAACTATATAAGAAGTGATCCAGCTTGTCAGAGTGTAGCTCAGGAGGAATAGTTCTGGATGGTGAACCTTGATCCAGAGCCCAGTGCCCTAACTGCTAACAAATTACTCAAATCTATAAATATATAATAGTCTTACGTCTTCTCCAGGTAACTAATGATAATTCAGTTGGGTAAGCATCCTTTCCACTCTGGGAAAAACTAGAAATAAAAATAATAGAAGCTTTTATAACAAATTTTCACTTAAATTATTTAATTAACTAACCTTCCCCATTCCTTCTTTAAAACCTACCAACTGCACTTAAGGCACGCTGAACACTTGCAGCCAGTGGACTTCTCTCTAGTACACTGGCACCTTCTCAAAACACAATAATAAGAAAATAAACTACTCAATTAAAAATAGGGCAAAACCCACCCAATTATTTTATTTATTTGTTTGTTTGTTTGTTTGTTTGTTTTAAATGTGGGGGGCTTGAACTCATGACCCTGAGATCAAGGCCTGAACTGAGATCAAGAGTTGGACACTTCACCAACTGAGCCACCCAGTCCCTTCTAAACCCATCTAATTATTAAGGCCCACTAGATAGTTATCTCTCTCACAATACCATACAGTAATCAAAACAGTTTGTTACTGGCAAAGGAATAGCCAAATGGATCAGTGGAACAGAGTAGAGAAAACAGAGCCATGCAAATATGCCCAAATGGTTTTTTTAAAACGGACTTGTTTTTAAGTAGTTTTTGAGTTATAGAAAAATCAAGCAGATAGTACAAGTTCCCACTTACTGCATCCAGTATCCCTCATTATTAACATATTAGTATAGTGTATCTATTATAATTAAGTGATAAATATTGATACATTATAATTAATAGTCACAGTGTATTCAGATTTACTTTGTTTTTAATTTTCATGTCTCCTTAGGCTCCTCGTATCTATGACAATTTCTCAGACTTTTCTTTTTTCATGACCTTGACAGCTTTGAGGAGTACTGGTCATATACTTTGTAGGATGCCCCACTTTTGGAATGTGTCTGATTTTTTTCTCATGGTAAAACTGGAATGATGGGTTATTTGAAAGAAGATTACAGAAGTAAAGTGCCATTTTTATCACATCATTTTAAGAGTCAATATTTATCAACATGATTTATGATTTTGATGTTGAGTTGGGCTGAGGTAGTCTTTGTCAGATTTCTCTACTATAAAGGTACTTTTCCCCTGTTTTCAGACTATAATCTTTGGAAGAAAGTTACTATGCACAGCCCACACTTAAGGAGTAGAGATTTATATTCCTCTTCTTGAGGACAAAGTATGTGCATCAATCATTTGGAATTCTGAGTGGGAGTGTTGTCTATCCTCTCCTATTTATTTATTATTCAATCACTTATCTCAGTAGGGTTTATGGGTAGTTATTTGGTACCCTAGACTATAATCTAATTTTACCTTGTTTATTTTTTGTTCAAATTGTTCTAACCCTGGTGATTAGGCTCTTCTAGTTGGGTTCTGTGCACCTCTGACATACCCTCATCTATGTGTTTATTGTTTTTCTTTAATCACTTCCTTACTTTCTGATACTACAAAGTGTTCCTGGATCATCTTAGATGTTTTCTTCCCTAGTTCTAGGATAAACCATTTCTCTAAGGAGACTTATTCCTTTTACTAGAGAATGGTATTAGAAACCACAATCTGGGGATCACATATACTACTTGATATTGAATGTCCAAATGATTTTTGACAAATGTTCAAAAGCTAGTCAATAGAGGAAGGATAACCATTTTGACAAATGGTTCTATAGCAATTGGACATCCAAAGGCAAAGAAAGAAAAGGAAAGGATGAAAGGAAGGGAGGAAAGATAGAAGGATGGAAGGAAATCAACATAAACCTGAAGTATTTTTGTAAAAAATTAACTCAAATGAATCATGGATGTAATGTAAAACTGTAAAACTTTTACAAAAAAAAATAATAGGAAATCTTCAGAATCTAGGACTAGGCAAATAGTTCTTTGGTTTAACACCAAGACATGATCCATAAAAGGAAAAATTGATAAACTGATCCTCATCAAAATTAGAAACTTTTGCTTTGCAAAACTCTATTAAGATAATGAAAACACAAACTACTAGAGAGGGGGAGAAAATACTTGCAAACCACATATTTGACAAAGGATTTGTATCTAGAATATATAAAGAAATCTCAAACTCAGCAGTGAAAATTGTTTTCTTTGTCTTTGGATGTCCAATTGCTAGAGAACCATTTGTTGAAATTTTTCATGTTTTTAAAAAAGTAAGTTATAATTTACATACAACAAAATACACCCTTTTGAGTGTAGGGTGTACAGTCCTATGAGTTTTGAGAACACTGGCAGACATACAACCACCACTACCATGATCAAAATAGAGAATATCTTTATCACCCCTCAAAATTCCCTTGTGCTACTCCTTTGTACTCAATTCCTCCACACCTTTCCCCTAACCCCAGCCCCTGGAAGCCACTGGTTTCTGTCTTATTCTCCGGAGATTCATTGAAGTTGTGTGTATCATTACTTTGTTCCTATGCGTTGATAAGTACTAGCCCATGTTATGGCTGTTCCACAGTTTATTTGACTGTTCACCTGTTGAAGGATATCTAGATTATTTCCATTTCAGGGCCATTATGGAAAAAAGCTACAAGAAACATTTGGATACAGGTTTTTGTGTGAACATATTTTTTATTTATCTGAAAGTGATATGTCATTGTTGTTTAAATTTTCATTTCTCTAATGGTTAATAACATTGAACATTTTTCATGTACTTATTTATCACCTGCATATTCTTTTTGGTGAAGTGTCTATTCATGTCTTTGACCCAATTTTCTAATTAGAGTCTAAACACTTATATCGGCTAAATATTTAACTGAAAATTTTGAACTGTGTATGAACTATTACTTATGATTCCTCATTTTTGCTGAACTTAACAGCCAATCTTACAGCCTCTAAATAAGAGTGATGAAGTGACTCAAACCTAAGATTTAACACCTTTTGTGTTGAGTTCTAGAATAAGTTATTTTTTAATCCCCTTGGCAATTTGGATGTATTTTATTTGACAGGTGGAGTACTTGAAATGTTGAATTTAGACTTGTGATTTTCATTTTAAATGTTTAAAGGGTTTAATTGACAGTAGATTGGGGATTTCAATTTGAGACATGTAAAAGTTGAATTGATTATGGTTGTAAACTGTGTTTGAATTTTTCAGGGAATCTGAGGTACTAAATCTATAACTTCTGAGTTATTAGGTTTGTAAATAAAGTCGAGGGGCTTAGGAATATTGTTTTTTTTTTTTATTGTAAGCTTACTTTTTGAATGTTTGAAGTGCTTTAAAGAATCAAAATTACCATATTTGTAGTTGTATTTGAAAAATCTAAGAATTTTACTGAGCTAATATTAAATGTTTAGAGAACTTAATCTTCCATATTTATAAGCTAATTTTACGTTATAGTTGGATACATTTATAAATAAGACCATAAAGTTTAAACTTAAAGATCTAAGGAAAACTAGATTTTAAAACTGGATACCTTTAATAAATTTGACACTTATTAAACAAAAGTAGCTTTATACACTTTTGGGTTTTTTCTTTCAGTATACAAAAGCTCATCTTGTACATAAAAAACTCAAATGATGGAATAAAGAATCAACTTCTCCCACATTCTGGTTCTCACAGAAACCAGCTCACTGACATTGAAGCAAAGAAAATTAAACACTTTATATACAGAGTTACCATATGATCCAGCAATTCCACTGCTAGATTTATGACCAAGAGATATAAAGGCATGTATCCATACAAAGACTTACAGGTGGATGTTCATAGTAGTCTTACTTGTGGTAACAAAAACTGGAAGCAACCCAGATGGCCATTAGGAGGTAAATGAATAAATGTACTATAGCATGGCCATACAATAAAATATTATTCAGCAATGGAATAAAGTACTGATACACAGATCAGTACACAACATGGGTGAATACTGAAAATATTATGCCACATGTATGAAAGAAGCCAGATTAAAAAGGCAAATGCTGTATGATTCTGTTAATATGAAATGTCCAGAATACTTATCAAACAGAAAGTAAGTCAGTTTGGTTGCCTATGGCCAGGAGGGAGGATGGGCAGAAACAAGAGTGGCTTAACAGTGTGGAGTTTCCTTCGGGGCTGATGAAAATATTCTAAAATTACTGTGATTATGATTATGCATCTCTGTGAATATACCAAAACCATTAAATTGTAGATTTTGAATAGGTGAATTATATGGTATGCAAAAAAAAAAAAAAAAAAAAGCTGTTATAAGAAGGGACGTGAGAAGGAAGGAAGGAAAGAAGGAAGGAGGGAAGGAGAAAACAAAAAGATAAAAAAGAAAATCAAACACAAACTTCAGACTTTTCAGAATTCCCAGAATACCCACATTATCCCTATGGGAGAAATTATCTTTGGAGTCTCTTGCACAGGTATGCAACAACTTTCTTGTGTTGTGGATGTCCTGCTTCTTCATGTTGTGGTCTTATTAGTTAAAATCTTCTGTGGTATATCTGAGTGAGCCTAGATCACCTACCTCCACCCCCACCCCAGCTACAAAGGATATGGGGAAAGTGAGTTCTGGCTTCCACCTTGAAAGTCAGGACTCTCAACAGTAGAGACTCCCCCCAAATAAAGGAAAAACTATGTAACAGGTGCTGGGAAACTCCAAGAATGTGACACACTGTTCACTACATTCGGCCACACATTGAGAGTGAGTTAAAGGGGACAAGATGGGAGGCAGAGAGACCAGTTAGGTGGCTTGTACATGCCCACAAAGAGACATGGTGATCACCTGTAATAGAGTCAGAGATGAACAATCACATTTGAGAAACAATTTGAGAAGAAAAATCAAAACTTGGAGATTTGTTACATAAGAGAGAGATGAGGGAGCAAGAGGTATTAAAATTTTCTGGCCTAAATAACTGAGTGGATATTGGGACCTCAACCTAAGATAAGAAAGGAACAAGTGACCAGGAACAGGTTGGGAAATTAAGGAAGGAGAATGGAATATGCTGAATTCTAGATGTTTGTGTTTTCTAATGTATTCCATTGTGGTCAGAGGCCATACTTTGTATGACTTGAATTCTTTTAAATTTATTGAGATTTGTTTCAAGACACAAAATCTGGTATCTTGATAAATATTTTATGTGCAACTGGCAAGTATGTGAATTCTGTTATGGAAGAAATGTCCTACAAATGTGAATTAAGTGAAGTCACTTGATAGTGTTATTCAAGTCTTTTCTATCTGCTGATTTTCTGCAACTTGTCCTATCAATTATGGAAGGAAGGTACTGAAATCTACAATTATTGATTATAGATTTGTCTATTTCTCTTTGCTCCTATCTATTTTCCTTCATCTATTATTAAATGCATAAACACAATCGTTATATCTTCTAGATGAATTGACCCCTTTTAATACGAAATGACTGTATTTACTCCTTGTAATATTCTTTATCTGAAATATTTTCTTTTGACTAGTTTCCTTTTGTTTGTACAGTGAATATCTTTCTATTCTTTTGCCTTTAACCTATTGGTATCTATGCATTTAAAGTGCATTCCTCATAAGCAGCTTCTTGTGTTGTCTCTTTAAACCAGTTTCTGCCTTTCAGTATGACTTCAAGATCACTAACCTTTTCTTTGGCAATGTCTTATTTACCATTAATCCTATGCAGTGCATTTTTATTCAGACACTATAGCCTTCATCTTTAGAATTACAATTTGTCTCCTTTTTTTGTATCTCTCATGTCTCTTTAACTTTTTAAATGTTTGGAATATGTTTTCATGTCATTGTCTGTCAATTCTAACATCTATGAAAGTTCTGGGTCTGATTTGGAACAATTAACTTTTATTATGGGTGTATTTTATTAAATATGACCTAATCTCTAGTTCTACTATCAGTTTATGAGAAGAAAAGGGATAGAGAAACACGTTAACACCAGTAAAGTGCAGAATGTGAGGGGCACCACAGGACAAGCAATCAATTTTGTCAACATATAAAGTGCAAGGAAGGAAAAGAGCTTAAGAGATTTTAACCAAATGCAAAGCGAGTACTTTATTTGGATCCTGACTTGAAGGAATGAACTATATAAAACATTAATAAGAAAATTGGGAAAATTTGAACACTGACTAAAAGTTAAGAAATTGTTCATTTTTAAAGATATTAAAAGACATTATAATGATTTTGTGGTTGCTATCAAAAATAGACTATTGTTTAGAGACACATAGTAAAGTATTTATGGGTGCAGTAATATACTGCTTATGATTTGCTTCAAAATAATCCAAGGAGGGAAAGAAAAGATGAGGTTCAGATAGAACAAATTGGCCAAAGAATGATAACTGCTGAAACTGAGTAATGACTACATAATAGTTCATTATATTATTCTCTTTACTTTTATAACACTTGTTATTTTCCCACAATTTAAAAAAATCAGATGTTCCGTTATTTGAGAAGCCTTGCTCTATCCTCTCCCTACTCCTAATAGAATTAATTGTGCTCAAGACTGTTCCCCTACTGTCCAAATTAATTAAACCCTCATTTATCTCCAAATCTTTCTCCCTAATTGGCTATAAACCCTTGAGAGCAAAAATTGTCTTATTAATTTTCTGTTCTTTATATTCCCACCACCAACCACAGAGCAAGGGTGCTCAATAAATGGAAACAAATTGGCAACTCTCTAACCCCAGTTCACCAAAGTGCCCATGACAGGGAGGGAGGCTGACTCTACCCTATTAAATCAAGTGTCCTTTTAGGTGCTCTGTCCTTTATAAATTCAAGCCATATTGCATATAAATGCATGGCAAAGGAACCAAAGGAATCCTTACGGAAAAACTTGGGCAATAAAACTGTCAAGACAATAGGAATCCAACAGGTACTGGCAGGGTCAGCAATACGGAAACTGTTTTATAGTTCACTGTGTACTTCCTCTTCTTACAGGTATGCATTGCACTGTGACCTTTGCAAAGTCCTCTGTCCTGCCCTGCCTTTCTCACAGTACTGCTCTAAGTCTTAAATATGATACCATAATGCATTTAAAAGCGTTTTTTTTTTTCTTTAAACTGGAAAGCAGAATAAAGTTTAAAGCATTATGGCTTCTTCCCAAGACATCCAGGCATCTCACAGAGCACATCAGATTAGCTATTGGAAAAATTGAACTTAGATGAAATTTTCAGTAAGCAAAGTCTGGGTGGTTTTTTTTTGTTGGTTTTTTCTTTTTCTTTTTCTTTTTTTTCAGTATAAATATACACACAGCACCTATTCCATGTTGTCCTTGGTGCTGGTGACACAGAGTGAGGACAGCCTAGGTGACCAGAACCTCTCTCATGGAAAACCTAACCCTTGGCTCCCAGGCTTCTTACTCATACTGTTCAATCTCCTGACTGACTTATTTATTAAGTTATTCATATGCTTATGTATTTATTAAGACTTTTAATTAAGAATTTTACAAATACATCCTGATTGGAGGTTTCTAATTATGGGGAAATTTCCGTTTGTCCTTGGAGAGGGCATGATTATGGGCAGGTGGCCTTTGACTTCCTGTGGTAGTCACCAGGAGGAGAATTTTGGGACGCCATTCCCAGGTTGTGTCTTCCTTGCTGATGAGCTTTTGTGTTCACCCACTTTACATAGTGCTAAATCTGGGGAGTGGTTATACGGGTGTGTGTCAGAATAATCCATGTAGCTGTGCTTTGAGTTTGGCTTTCTGTATTTTTCTTAAATGTCACAATAACAGTTAAAAAGAAAACTTCCTTCAAAAGTCACACAACTTGTTCACAAGGAAATGTGGCACAGGTGCGGGCGACTGGGAGTATCGGAGTGACCAGGTTTATTGGTCAGTAGCGAAGGCTGCGTGTCTGCCATCTCCCCCCTCAAGGGAACCATTCGGTCAGCTCCAGGAGGGTAAAAGAACTAATGAAGATAACAATTACAACAATTACAAAACGACAATGACAATAAAATCACAGTAATAACAAATCCAAACAGGAGATTCGTATCCAATAAACGGTTGTAAGCGCCACAAATCACGACACCACGGGGCCGCCATACCAAAGACCCCACGGGCAGCGGACATTGCGGCTCTCGCAGCGCCCCTGGCGGCCCCCTTCCCGACACCGGCTGGCGGTGTGGGCGGAGCCTGGCGGGCGGGGCGGGGCGCCGAGCGCGCGGCGGAGGGTGGGCATAAGGGGAAGGAGGTGACGGGCGGACGGGCGGGCGGCTGGGCGGGGCGCGTTCGGGCCTCAGCTCTACACACGCCGCACTCGCCTCCCAGATTCCGCGCCGCCGGGGAGTCTGGTGGCAAGCGCCGTCCGCGAGCCGGGGCAGCAGCCGGAGGAGGAGCCGCGGGCGCTGAGGTAGGCGCGGGGACGGCCGCCGCGCGGCCTGGAACCAGGGCGCCCCCGGCCCTGCCCGAGGGTGGTGGCGAGGCCGGGGGGCGGTGCGCGGAGGCCCGAGCGGGCGGGGCCGGGGCCTGGGGGCGGGGACCGGCCTGGCCAGCGAGGCCAGAGGGGCCTCGCCGAGCTGGGCCAGCGGCAGTGCCGTGGGAGTCGGGGTTTGGGGCGGCGCGGGCTCCAGTGCACGCCCCGCTGGGTCCCGGGCAGTGGCTGCCCGGGAGGTGTGGAAACCGCCTGCCCCGGGGGCACCCACCGAGCAGAGAAGGCGGGGGACGGCCCTGCCCCTCCCACTTTTGGGGCTCCCAGGCCAGTTCGCCCGCACAGCCCTCGGGAACTTGTTAACAGGAAAGCTTGGCAGAAAAACAAATGCCAACGTTTTGGAAGAACTGAGAGTCACGTCGTTAGGCGCTGAGGCTCTATTTTCCTTCCCCGCCCCCTGCCCAGCCTTAGCCCGAATTGGCCAAAGAAGGATGTGTCACCAGCTCCGGGCCTCGGGCGGGATCCCCGGCCTGGCTGAAAGCAGGAGTACCTGAAACAAAGGTAAACGGAGGCCGGGCACACCCTGGCCCTGCCGTGCGGCCGCCCCCAGGCCGCCTCAGTGGGTCTCTCCCGCGCCGACCCTGGCCGCCGCCTCGGAGGGGCTTTCTCTCGGGGGACCTCTCGATGGAAACCAGCTGGCCGGGCTTGGAGTTGATGTTGCATCTGAACTCTGTTGTGCTCGCATTATTCCCAATCCCTCAACTCTGGTAAAGCTTAAGGAAATTTTACCCAGTTTTAGTGGTCAGCAAATGTAAGGGAGGATAAATCGCTGTTTGTAAATTATAATGTATTTTCTTATTAAGAAATGGACTGAAAACACGAAATAAAAATTCTTAACACGTAAGCAAAAAAGAGTGGTTTGTAGTGCCTTCCAAACTCTGAAGAAGTGCTCCTTCTCAGATCATTTATGTACAAAGCACCCCCTCAAACCTTTGGTTTTTTCTTTGTTCTTTATTAGTCTCAGGCCTCAGTTTCTTGTAAACGGAGCACCCACTGCTGAGACCCTAAACATTGCTGTACTAGGTCAGGGCATGTGCATCCTGCTCAGTAGGCGGCAGGTTTGTGTAGTAGTAAAACATCATTTTCTTTCTTGATGGTACCATTAAAATTATCTCAGTTTCATTCCTCTCAGAAATATCCATGACTTTTAGTGAAAGCCTTTTAAAAATCTATAGACCACTCCTAATTTATAAATAAAATCTGTTCACATTTATTGCATCCACATGGCTCTCCTATCTTCTCTGACAGAAGAACTTGAGATACTGTGGGGAAAACTCGGATCTTTTATAAATCTGAGAACTCAGAAATTGAGGACAGGGCAAACAAAGTAAGAAGGTTTTTTCAAAAAACAAAGCTTTGAAGAAGTCTTTATCAGGACCAACCTGGCTGTTGAGGTAAAAAATAGTTGTAGGCACTAACAACCTGAATATTAATCAGTTAAAGATTTATTTGAGTTCTTAAGTATTTGCATATTTTAAAATGTAGTTAACATTCTGGACAGTGAAGGGGTATCTGACTTTAATCTGAATTAATTTTACCTTAATGTTTAGCTAAAACCCACTGCCCTAAGAGAATGAAAGTTTAGTTTCATCTAGAAGAGAGTAAAGGATCTGAGAAATTTCAGAGTATGGAGTACTTGAGGGGGGCACTTGTTAAAAGCAAACCATGACTTTGCTTTTTTAAACTCTTCATAAGCTGATCAGTCTCCACTGATTTAGCCCCTGTCACCTTTCAGTACACAGCTAAAGTCTTTCTTAACATCTTCCCTGACACACACCTTACCCTCCCCCCCAAAAAAACCCCACCACCTGGAGTAGAGTTGATCACCTTTTTGAGTTTTACCACTCTTTAAATTAGGCGTTTTCATCTATAGTACTGTTGACATTTTGGACCAGGTAATTCGTTGTTGGGGAGGGCTATCCTGGTCATCACAGAATGTTTAGCAGCATTCCTGACCTCTCCTAAATATATACCACTAGTACCTCCCCCCCCATACACAATTATAGCAAATAGTCACACAATGTACACAGTAGTGGCAATCAAAAAAACCTCCAGATACTGCCAGATGTCCTCTGAGAGAGCCAAAATCACCCCAATTGAGAACCACTGTCCTAAGTAGACTGTTGCCTTAATTAACATCGGTGACCCTACGTTGTCTTCATTTGGTTATGTGTTGATTTTCTCTGCTGTCCTAAGCTTGAGGGCAGAGGAGTCGTTCATTTATTTACCAAATATCTGAGGAAGGGCATACTTTACCAGCCAGGTGCTAGTTCTGGAAATATAGTGATAAAAGGAGCTAATGTGGTCTTTGTACTCTTGAACATTATTTCTAAAGAGAGTGACACACACGTATAGTGATACAGATACCTCATTGCAATTGTGATAAATTCTAGGAGAAGTACAGAGCACACTGAGTACATAAAACAAGGGTCCTAGTTTGGGAACTAGGAAAGGTTTCCTTGGGAAATGACCTTTAAGGTGAGGGGGACATTGAAGGTTAATAGAAGTTATAAAGTGAAGCATACGGGGACAATGTATCAGGCAGAAGGAATAAGACCTTTTTTGGGAACTTAGAGGACAATGTGGCTGGAACGTGGAGAGTGGTAGGGGCAGGATGATACAAAATGAATCTGAAAAAGTTGGTAAAGGCTTTCTCTGAGCAGCAGTTCTCAGTCCAGCCTATTCATCGGAATCACAAGAGGACCTTATGGCACATTATAGTGTCTGTATTGGATCCTACTTTCCTCCCCAGCTGCTGTTTGCCCCACACTTTTTATTTTATTTTTTAAGATTTTGTTTATTTATTTGACAGAGATCACGAGTAGGCAGAGAGGCTGGCAGAGAGAGGAGGAAGCAGCTCCCCACTGTGTAGAGCCTGATGCGGGGCTCGATCCCAGGACCCTGGGATCATGACCTGAGCTGAAGGCAGAGGCTTTAACCCACTGAGCCACCCAGGCACCCCTTCCCCACACTTTTTTTAAAAGGATAACCACTAATACTAGTTTTGTGTATTGTTCTAGACATTTTTTTTGTCAGCATTCAAGCAAGTGCATATTCTTAGTTCCTATTGTTGTTTACACAAATGGTAGTATTCTGTACACACTATTTTTTTTTTTTGAGACTTTATTTATTTGAGCAAGAGTGTGCATGAGCAGGGGGGAGAGGGAGAAATAGGCTCCGTGCTCAGCCTGACATAGGGCTCGATCCCAAGACCCTTGGAACCATGACCTGAGCCAAAGGCAGATGCTTAATGACTGAGCAACCAGGCACCCCTGTGCACAGTATTTCTGTTTGCAACAATGTCTTGGAAACCTTTCCATTTCAATATATAGTTTCCTTATTCTTTTGAATGACCTTATAGTATTCCATTGTATGGATATACCACAGATTATTTAACCATTCCTTTATTGGTGAACACTTAAATTTTTTCTAATAATTTACTATAAAGAATAATACAGGCATATGCCAGTTCATGTGTGTGAAAATATCTATAGGATAAATTCCTAGAAATGGAATTATTGGGTCTAATATGTACATATACACATAAATACTGTTTTGTAAAAAGATCAATATGGTCATGTTGAAGAGAATGGTTTGGAAAGAAATGAGTGCTTGTGGGAAACAACTGACCCTAATTAAGGTTACTGAGAGCTATAGACTGCATTTTGTCCTCCCATAATTGAATTTTGAGTCCCTTACCCCTAGTGACTAAACGTGGAAATAGAATCTTTGGTAGGTAATTAGGGTTAAACAGGGTCAAAAGTGTGGGGCCCCAACTCAATAGAATTGGTGGTTTTATAAGTAGAGGAGGTTGGAAAGGCCTTGTGAGCACAGTTAGAAGGTGGCTATCTGCAAGCCACAAAGAGAACCTGACTTTTTCAGACCTTGATCTGGGACATCTGCCCTCCAGGACCGTGAGAAAATTACATTTCTGTTGTTTAAGCAATCCAGGCTATGGTATTTTATTATGGCATCTTGAGCCAATTGCCAAATAACACACAGTGGAGAGGTAGAAGAGAAAAGATTGTAGCCGGGACCATGGTGGTAGCAGAGGAGATGAAGATGGATATAGGAGATATATTTAAGAAGCATAATTGAAAGGACTTAATGATTGAGGGAGAAATGAGTAGGATGACTCCCAGGCTTGCCCAACCAGGTGAATGTTGTGGCTGTTATCTGAGGTAGAGAGCACTAGAAAGGTAAATAGTTTTGAAGTGGGTATAAATCATAGTTCACTTTGGGACTGGTGAGACCTCACCAGTCTCTCTGAATGGAGAATAACATAAGCTTTGGTAATTCAAATCCATAGCCCAAAGGAGTGGACTGAACTGGGGACCCATATTTAGGTGTGAATTGAGGGGTTGTGGATGGAATTACCAGAGCACTTTGGGAATCTGTAGCCCACAGCTGAATCTGGCTTACAAATATGTTTTGTTTTTCCCATGGAATGCTTTTTGTTGTTCAATTTTTAGTTGCCAATAATTTAAAATCTAAAGATTTCCCATGAAAATCTAGATTTGGGTCTTTTCTTTAAAAATGAGAAGATGTAGCACTACTGAGCTGGCTTTCCTGTATGGCAACAATTGGTTGGAGCTAAGTCAACACTGATCCCAGCTGCTTTCTCGTTCAGCAGAGTCCACCACTCCCTAAAACTTACACCTGGCTTGCTTTTTTTTTTTTTTTAAGATTTTATTTATTTTTTTGACAGAGAGAGATATCACAAGTAGGTGGAGAGGCAGGCAAAGAAAGAGGAGGAAGCAGGCTCCTCGTTGAGCAGAGAGCCCGATGCGGGACTTGTTCTCAAGATCCTGGGATCATGACCTGAGCCGAAGGCAGAGGCTTTAACCCACCGAGCCACACGGGCGCCCCTGGCTTGCTTTTTTTAAATTTACTTCTCTGATCCTGTAGGCATTTGAGTGTGGAATCCCTGTTCTAGGAAGAGAGAACACAACAGGGATTCTCATCTTGGCTGCACGTTGGAAATATTGGATAATTTAAAATTACTCTTGTTAATACCCACACCAGAAATGTATATTTTTGTTTACTTGGTCTAAATTAAAGCCTGGGATTAAAAAAAAAAAAAAAAACCAACAACTCTTCAGGTGATTCCACTGAGCAGTGGAAGTTGAGACCATTGACAGATTAAAAAGAGAGCTCAGACCCAGTGTTTCAAAATTGAGTAAAAGAAGGTTGCTCCAGGATAAGGGATGAGAAGTGGTCAGAGGTACAGTGGAGTGGGATCTTGCTTATAGCTAAGGTATGCAAACCTAACCTAATATACTTGAAGATGTTTTTAATTAGATGAAAGAGAAGTTGATTTCACATGTATACTTATTGTTTGTTTTGCGTATACCTGTGTATGTGTATGCTGTTCATTACTGCCTAGAGTTAATGTATACAAAAAACAGCTTTGCTTTATTTAATGGGCCATTTAAAGGAGTCAAGAGTAATTTAAACTATGCTCGATATTTTTCTTAGGTGTTTACTTTAGAATCTAATTCCAGTTTAAGTTGTGTCATAAAAGCCATTTTTAAAAAAGAAGAGTTACCAAGTGAAGCTGCAGATTGATGATCAGTTGATTTTAGCAAGATGGAATCGTTGACCTCAGCAAAACCATTTTAGATTGGAAAAGGCAGAGACCAGATTGAAGTGGGTAGAAAGTAAGGAAATGGAAAGGATAAATTTGGGAAATCTTTTGAATTTAGCCTAGAAGGGAAGTGATGAGGGAAGGTCAGGTGTCTTATATGTATGGTAGGTGCAGTCTGTGTTGGTTACCCAAATGCTTCTAGCTCTTGAGGGAGGTAACTTAGTGGTGCCTGATTACCCTTCTCCCCTATATCAGAGGGGTCTTGCTTGTATTTGTTTTGGAGACTTTGTGCTTTCCATTGAGGAGATATTTTGCCAGGACCTTTGAGACTCAGATGTTAGTGATTAGGCCCTTAGTCTCTTTCTTATCTGAAAAGCCTTAGGGCTCCTAAAGGCCAGCGGGGCTCCAGTGACCCTGACATCATCCTCCCATTAAACTGTGAACAAATATCAGATTGTTGTCATGTTGAAAATGGAATACTTGGCTATGTCAGGGAATATGTATCTCCAAATTTCAGATTCCCAAGAGCAGTTTTTTGCAGCTGCTTTAACTTTATATTATAGCTGGTTTTCCAGTTGCATATTATGTAAAATTTCTCATACTTTGAAATCTTTATCACTGATGCTCATTAAAGGGTATGGACACAAGTTGGAGGAGACCCTCACTGAGCTCAAAGAGAAGACAACACGAACAAACTGGTTTCCAAAAGGTTGTGTGAATGCTGGAATGCAATTACCTAGAAGATTGGATTAGAGTGGCTGTCCAGATTGGGTTGTCACGCACATGGCCTCTACCGATCAGACTCTTATACATCTCTGCCTCATCGGCAACCTTAACCTAGCTAGCATATGAGGTTTAAAGAGTTGTGACCTATAGATACCATAGGGGTTGGAAAATGCCAAGGATTTATTACTGAGGAATGGAGTTTATTAGTTGAAGACATAAGCCCCATTGCTGTACTTTTTTCCGAAAGTAAGAGTGTAATCCTGTGAAGGATTAGTCTTCATAGCTGCTAGTAGTTCATCCATTAGGTGGATGATGGTTAACTTCTGTATGAAGGATGCCTTTATGACATAAGTAAAAGCCCTTGGTCTACAAAGGTTTATACTAGGAGTCTATGATAAGAAATATTTTATTTAGAAACTTTTGTGTGCTTGAGCAATTATAGGAATTCCACCATCATAAATAAAGTTAGGTACCATACTTGGATTGTGGTAGACAGAGGGAAAAGTTAATTGCAAGGTGGGCCAAAGCTTCTTTGGTTTATAGAGGAAATAGGATATTTTGAGTGGGCAGATGATTTGCAGTCATTTCTTGGGTGCCAAATCTTGATTTGTTAAATGTCAGCTGTGTGATTTTTTTTAATAGAATTAAAGCTCACATAACATTAATCAGTTTAACCTAAAGTATACAATTTCAGGATTCTCAGTACATTCACAGTGTTGTGTAAGCATTACCATTAATTGCAGACTATTTTTGTCACCCCAGAAGGAAACCCTGTACCCATTTAACAGGCACTCTCTATTGCTCTCTCCCCCTATTTCCTGAAAACCATCAATCTGCTTCTGTCTCTGCAGAGTTGCCTATTCTGGGCATTTCATAGAAGTGGCATCACACAAATGTGACATACTGTGACTGGCTTTTTTCACTTAGCATAATTTGTGCAAGGTTCATTCATGTTGTAGCATGTGTTCCTTTCTTTGAATAATAATCATTCCTTTCACAATGATCATATGATCTCCCTGATATGAGGAATTTGAGAGGCAGGGTGGGGGGGGGGGGTTGGAGGGTAGGGAAGAAAAAAATGAAACAAGATGGGGTCAGGAAGGAGACAAACCATTGGAGACTCTTAATCTCACAAAAGAAACTGAGGGTTACTGGGGGAAGGGGGTATGGAGAAGGTAGTTGGGTTATGGACATTGGGGAGGGTATGTGATATGGTGAGTGCTGTGAAATATGTAAACCTGATGATTCACAGACCTGTACCCCTGGGGCAAATAATACATTATATGTTAATAAAAATAATTTTTAAAAATTATCATTCCTTTCTTTGATTGAGTAATAATTCAATTGTATGGATATACTACATTTTATTTATCCATTCACCAATTGATAGATATTTGGGTTGTTTATTCATTTGGCTATTATAGATAGTGCTACTAAGAGCATTCATGTATAATTTTTTGCTTGAATACCTGTTTTAGTTCTTTTGTGTACATACGTAGGAGTGGAATTGCTGGGTCATAAGTAATTCTATGTTTAACTTTTTGAGAAACCATCTGCAGTATTGTACATTTCCACCAGCAATGTTCTGAAGTTTCTCAGCATCCTTGTCAATACTTGTTATTTTCTGTTTGTTGTTTTTTTTTAAAGAGTGAGAGAGTGAGAGCAAGAGAGGGAAGGAAGAGGAGAGGGAGAATCTTTTTTTATATATAATTTTTTTTTATTTTTTAAATTTCAGTGTGCCAGAATTCATTGTTTATGCACTACACCCAGAGCTCCATGCAATACGTGCCCTCCATAATACCCACCACCCGGCTCCCCCAATTCCCACCCTTCTCCCCTCCAAAACCCTCAGATTGTTTTTCAAAGAGTCCATAGTCTCTCATGGTTCATCTCCCCCTCCAGTTTCCCCCAACTCCCTTCTCCTCTCCATCTCCCCATGTCCTCCATGTTATTTGTTATGCTCCACAAATAAGTGAAACCATATGATAATTGACTCTCTCTGCTTGACTTATTTCACTCAGCATAATCTCTTCCAGTCCTGTCTATGTTGATAAAAAAGTTGGATATTCATCCTTTCTGATGGAGGCATAATACTCCATAGTGTATATGGACCACATCTTCCTTATCCATTCGTCCGTTGAAGGGCATCTTGGTTCTTTCCACAGTTTGGCGACCGTGGCCATTGCTGCTGTAAACATTGGGGTACAGATGGCCCTTCTTTTCACTACATCTGTATCTTTAGGGTAAATACCCAGTAGTGCAATTACAGGGTCATAAGGAAGCTCTATTTTTAATTTCTTAAGGAATCTCCACACTGTTTTCCAAAGTGGCTGCACCAGCTTGCATTGCCACCAACAGTGGAAGAGGGTTCCCCTTTCTCCACGTCTGAAGAGGGAGAATCTTAACCAGGCTCCACGTCCAACGCCAAGCCTGATGCAGGGCTCAGTCTCACAACCCTGACATCATGACCCAAGGAGAAATTGAGTCAGATACCTCACCAGCCGAGCCACCCAGGTGCCCCACTGTTTTTGGTTTTTGGGGTTTTTTTTTTTAAGTTTTTATTTTAATTCCAGTTAATGAACATACAGTGTTACATTAGTTTCAGGTGTACAATATAGTGATTCATTTCTATTCATTACTCCGTTCTCATCACAAGTGCACTCCTTAATCCCCATCACTTATTTAACCCAACCCCTCTCCCCTGCCACCCTCCAGGGATTTTTTGGTTATAGCTATCCTAGTGGGTATGAAGTAATATCTCGTGATTTTGATTCACAATTTCTAAATGACTAGTGAATAATGTTGAGCATCTTTTCATGTCCTTTTTGGTCATCTGTATATCTTCTTTAGAAAGACATCTATTCAAGTCCTTTGTCCATTTTTTAATTGGATTGCTTGTCTTATTGTTAAGTAGTTGTTAAGAGGTCTTTATACATTCTGGATACCAGACCCTTGTCAGATATATTGTTTGCACGTATTTCTCCCATACTGTGTGTTGCTTTTTCACTTTTTTGATAGTGTCCTTTGTACACTGGCTTCTAATTCTAATGAAGTCAAATTTCTGTTCTGTTCTTTTGTTGCTTATACTTTTGGTGTCCTAAGAATCCATTGCCAAATCCAAGATCATGTCAGTTTACCCCTATGCTCTCTTCTAAGAGTCTATAGTTTTAGTTCTTACGTTTAGGTCTTTGATCAGTGTTGAGTTAATTTTTGTGTGTGACATAGCGTCCACCTCCATTCTTTTGCATGTGGATATCCAGTTGTCCCAGCACTATTTCTTGAAAGAGATGTGTGTTGTTGGTTTTTTTTTTTAAGATTTTGTTTATATATCACACAGAAGGAGAGAAATAGAGAGGGAATACAAGCAGAGGGAGTAGGAGAGGTAGAAGCAGGCTCCCCATCAAGCAGGGAGCCCGACATAACACAGGGCACCATCCCAGGACTCTGGGATCATGGACTGAGCCACCCAGGCACTCCGAGATGTGTGTTCGTATGCAAGTCTCCAGCCCTGTGCTTTCTTATATGTGAAATGAAAGTGTTAAGAATACTTGCCTTGATTGGGAGAAGGGGGTGGGATTATGGACATTGGGGAGGGTATGTGCTTTGGTGAGTGCTGTGAAGTGTGTAAACCTGGTGATTCACAGACCTGTACCCCTGGGGATAAAAATATATGTTTATAAAAAATAAAAAATTTAAAAAAAAAAGAATACTTGCCTCGGGGTGCCTGGGTGGCTCAGTGGGTTAAATTAAAGCCTCTGCCTTTGGCTCAGGCCATGATCTCAGGGTCCTGGGATTGAGCCCTGCATTGGGCTGTCTGCTCAGCAGGGAGCCTGCTTCCTCCTCTCTCTCTCTGCCTGCCTCTCTGCTTACTTGTGATCTCTGTCAAATACATAAATAAAATCTTAAAAAAAAAATACTTGCCTCACAAAGTTGTAAGATAAAAAGAGAAGGTGAATGTTTAGCAGTAAAAATGACTGAACAAATGATTATTATTATTTTGCTTTTGTCATATGTATAAGGTTCCTGTAAGTTAGTATCTTTCAGCAACCAACAGAAGTCTTCCATCTAGTGGATAGTGAGTCATAACATAGAGGATTGGGGACTGTGTTGTACCCCTGAGTACAAAGTCAGATGGCCCTAATGCAGGAGGTAGTTGGAGAGATTGTACTTATCCAAAATTTAATGTATGTGTTCTTATAGAGCATGTGTTTGTCAAATTCTGTTGCTATTCCTCTCAAATTTAGGTGTTCTAGGTATGTAAGGAATAGTTGTAATTTAATTTTTTTAGTCTTTAAAACTGAAGAGTTTTCAGGCATAGTAGAAAAATAAAGGCAGTTCTTTTTATTGGACTAAGGATTGTCACATTTTACTGTATCAGCTTTTAAATGTCTAGAATGAAGACTTTTCCTGATTGCTTAGTTCAGTCAACAAATATTTCTTGAGTTGCTGCTATGTGCTATGTGGCAGCCACTGTACTAAATATTAGAGATATAATGCCTTAACATATAAGACCAAACTCTTGATCCTGCATCCCCTTCTAAATCTGTTCCTTTCTACAGTTGTTTAACTCACTGAGTCCAGTTCCTTCCTGCCAGTCCGTCTCGAATCCATACTAATCAGGCCCTTACCTCCCCTCCCCAATCAAGACCTCAACATTGCCAATCTGTCAAGTGATTCAGTTCTCAGTTTTTCTTTTACTTGATCTTTCAGCAGCATTCTGCCCAGTTGATTGTTCCTCTTTCTTTGAAATGCTTTAACTTAGCTTCCAGAACACTACTTCTCTGGATTTCCCCCCACCTTACTAGAGGATTCTATCTCAGTGTTCTTGCTAGTTCCTCATCAACTTCCTGATCACTAGGTGTTGGGATGCCTCTTATCTCTCAAACTTGTATTCTTCCTTATCAACACTATTTCCTTGCATTTCACCCAGTCTCATGACTTTAAATACCATCTATATGCCAAAAACCACATGCCAGTGACTTCCAGATTTTATCTCCAAGTTAGACCACTCCTCTAAATCCCACACTCTGATATCAGAGTGCCTACATGACCTCTCCATTTGGATATCTAATAGTCATTTCAAAACTGAATTCATTTTCCCCCTCCAAAACCACCCTTTTTGTTGCCTATCCCATCTCAGTAAATAGCAACTCCCTTCTTCTAGTAGCCCAGGCCAAGAACTTTGGAGTCATTGTTGACTGTCACCTTTCTTCCCACATTCAGTTTGTCAGCAAACCCTGTTGGCTCTTCTTTCAGAAGGTATTTACTTTTAGAACGTATCTAGAATTGGTCATTAATGCCAGTATCTCTTCAGCTTTCACCTTCTCCAAACCACCAGTATATATCTCCTAAATAATTGCCCTCTCCTAATTCTTTTTTCCCTGCTTTTGTCCTTGCCCTTGTACAGCTTGTTCTCAATGCAGCAGCTAGAGGGACACTGTTAAAAATCAGTTCTTAGCTCAGAGGCTTTATGCTTACCTACAAGGCCCTATATAATCTAAACCCCCACTTACCTCTCTGACCTCCTCTTCTGTGCTTACTTTGTCAAAGTCACAAAAGGCACTTTGTTCTTCCTCCAATAAACCAGCCCTAGGCCCTGTGCTTTCCCCCACTATCTACAAAGCCCCCTCCCTCACTTCCCTTCTGTCTTCAGTAAAGTTCACTTTCTCGAGTACTCCCTGTCTCCTTCCCTTTCAAACCCTGCTTCCCAGAGCTCTTAGTACTCTGGGTGCTCCTGCTACCCTACCCCTGAGACTGAGCGGTAAAGCTATCTCTTCCCCCCCCCCCTGTTTATTTATCTTTAAGCTTACATTTGAACAGAATCCCTTCAGTTAAAATAGTTTGAAAACTGCTTGTATACAAGTTTAGAAGTAAAAAGCAGAGATTAGCTGCTGTGAATGGAGATGTCATTAAGGACTTAGAAATCATAGCAAGGGCATGCTTATCCTTTCCATTTTGTAGGTCATAGGCACAGTCCTTATTTTAAAGTACTGGGTGTGGAGCCCTATAATACTGCTACTATGAGTACTGATGAACACAATGCTCCTATTAGTGTCAAGCACTTCCCTCAAGCACTGAGGCTCAGCATTTGTCTCCTTCAACATGATGTCTTGTTACTCTGGCAGTGGGTTGGGACCCCCTTCCCATGGTAAGCCCTGTTCAGTCGCAGAGGCGGCTTATTTGGTGCTGGTAGGAGTATTGGGAACCATGAATTAAAAGGCAGTTAAGAGTTATATACAATAGAATGTGTTGATTCTACTGTGAGATGCTCTAGACTCTAAGAGGGCAAACAGATCATATCCAGTATAGTCTCCCTAGATAGCAAGTTCAGAAGCTTCATCCCACTCATTGTTTCTCAGTCTGTCTGCAAACCTGCAGGCCTTCTCACCAGTTATTGTTATGAAAGGCTGGAATGGTGCTGGTTTTGAGTTGCTATTTTAAAAGATGGTGCATTATTTCTAATGAATTTTTAACCAACAAGTATTACATAAATAATATTCTCCTTGCCCTTTTCCTAGATGAGCTAACTCCCTAGATTACAAACAAGTAGGTAATGTAATTTCAGATAATGGTAATAGTGCTATGAAGAAAAATAATGTTCCATAATAATGAATATTTAGGTTGTTTCCAATTCTTCCGTCTTTTAACGTTACTGTGATGAACATCCTTGTACTTACACAAGTGTGTGATGTTTGTATTGCATAAATTCTGAAAGATGGAATTGCTGGATCATATGATCATATAACCAAAATTTTAATACATACTGCCAGTTGGTCCACAAAGTGTCTATACTGATATTATGTATAATATAATTAAAAGTAGTAATGTGTTTCAGTTTATCAATCAATAAAAATATTTCCACTATTTTTTATTTACACTAGCAATATTGAATACATTCTCTTTGTAAAAAAAAAAAAAACACAAGGCTAAAAATCCTCATGCCATCTACCAATTTACAAATTTTTACCTCTTTTAGAAGTTTTAAAAACTCATGTTTCCTTTGAAACAGACGAAGACCTAATGTGTCCTTGTTTTTGATTTATTTCCCTGTGATTGAATATTTTTCTTGAGTTTTTGACCATTTGTATTTCTTTTTCTGGGTTTTGTTTTTTGTTTTTTTTAGATTGCACAATAAAGAATGCTAGTTAACGGGCGCCTGGGTGGCTCAGTGGGTTAAGCCACTGCCTTCAGCTCGGGTCATGATCTCAGGGTCCTGGGATCGAGTCCCGCATCGGGCTCTCTGCTTGGTGGGGAGCCTGCTTCCCTCTCTCTTTCTCTGCCTGCCTCTCCGTCTACTTGTGATTTCTCTCTGTCAAATAAATAAATAAAATCTTTAAAAAAAAATGCTAGTTACATCCTGTGGTCTATTCTTCCTTCATCTTTAGTCATGGGAACCCCAGCTTTTATCCAAGCCCTTTTCTGCCCATTTGGAGGACAACATTCCCTGGCCTCCTTAGAGCTAAGTGTTACCATATGAGTTTTAGCTGATGATGCATAAGCAGAAGTGTTTAGTATAATTTTCTGAAATTTCCTTAAAGAGAGAAGGCACTCTCTGATTCATTCCTTACCCTTCTTATATTGGAACATGGATACAATGACTGGAGTTCTAATAGCCATCCTGTCTGTCAAGACTGTCACTATAGTTCAGTGAGCCAGAAAACCTGGGTCTCTGAGCTGTTGGTGGAGCCACTTCACCAACCCTCAACTTATGCTGTCTGAGTGAGAAATTTAACTTCTGTCTTGTTTAAGCACTCTTATTTTTGGTTTTTCTGTTATATGTGGCATAACAAATACTTGTCTTATTTATTTATAGGAGCTCTTTGTGCCCTAGATAGTCATCCTTATTATAAAAATGGTACAGTTCCTCCAGTCTAAGTCCTCTCCCTTTGTTTGTAATAGTTTTTAATTTTGATCTCGAATTTACTTTTCTTTGCCTTTATAGCTTTTGATTTTACTTTTTTTTTTTTTTTACAACTTTTAAATGGACATTTCTCCTGCCCTGAAAATCTAAACATAGAATCTTACATTTTTTTATACTTTTATACAGAATTTAGGTCTCTAATTCATCTGGAGTTTATTTTTATCTGTGGTGTAAGGGAGGAATCTTGTTTAGTTGGCCATTCATTTGGAATAATCTTTATAACAAGTATCATGTCAAATTATCAGTTAATAAATTTTCATGGGCGCCTGGGTGGCTCAGTGGGTTAAGCCGCTGCCTTCGGCTCAGGTCATGATCTCAGGGTCCTGGGATCGAGTCCCGCATCGGGCTCTCTGCTTAGCAGGGAGCCTGCTTCCCTCTCTCTCTCTCTGCCTGCCTCTCAGTGTACTTGTGATCTCTCTCTGTCAAATAAATAAATAAAATCTTTAAAATAAATAAATAAATAAATAAATTTTCATATGTGCATGGGATGGTTTTAGAACTGTTTAGTTTCATTGATCTTTGGTTCTTTGCCAGTAATATACTTTTAATTACTGTAGCTTTATAATGTGATTTTTGGTGAGGCAAAACTAAATGTTAAATGGCTATAGCACAATATTTGGAAAACGTGTTAGGTGAAGAGTATAACAGTACAATGAACATTTGTTACCCATTGCTTAGTTTAAGGGAAATATATTGTTATTTCTTTTTATTTCCCCCCCACACACACCTCCCCTCACCCAAAGTTGTATTAACTCCTGCACATTTCTCTTCTCTGAAATTTTAGAGTCATCTTATAAATTGATCTTAGAATTAATTTGTATCATTGAAGACAGTAATAAATATATAATAATTAATAATATTAATAGAATAATAATTAATAATATTAATAGAAGCAGTATTAATAACTGCTTTTTGGAAATTGATAAATTGTTTAAATGCTTTTCCCATTTAAAAACAACAATTCGAGTAATGTGATGTGAACAACATTAAGAGATACTAGTTGAATGTGATTACGATCTACAGTTGTTGTTAGTTTATCTGTTTTGGTGGCTTGTGACTATTATACTATTTTTATTTTTTTATTGAGATTTAATTAACATATAACCATATTAGTTTTAGATGTACAACATAGTGACTCGATATATGCATATATTGTGAAATCATCACCACAATGTCTAGTTAACATCCATTGCCACATAATTACAGTTTTTTTCTTGAGATAAGAACTTTTAAGATTTAGTCTCATCAACTTTCAAATATACAATACAATATTATTAACTGTAGTCACCATGCTATACATTACATCCCCAGGACTTAATTATTTTATGATTAGAAGTTTGTACCTTTTGACCACTTTCACCCATTTTTCCCACGCCCTGCCCTCCACCTCTATCAACCACCAGTCTGTTCTCTACATCAGTTTGGGCTTTTGGGCCTTGTGAGTTTTTTTTTGTTTGTTTGTTTAGATCTCACGTAAGTAAGCTCACACAGTATTTGTCTTTCTCTTACTTCCGTCAGCATAATGCCCTCAAGGACCATCCATACTGTTGCAAATGGCAAGATTTCCCTCTTTTTATGGTTCAATATTTCATTGTGTGTACACACTACATTTTCTCTGTTCATTTATCCATTGATGGATACACAATCATAGATTGTTTCCATGTGTGGCTATTATTTATAATAATGTTGCAGTGACCATGGGGATGTAGATATCTTTTTTAGTGCTTTCTTCTCTTTCAGATAAATACCCAGAAGTGGAATTGTTAGGTCATATGGTAGTTACACTTGTAAATTTTTGAAGAAGTTCCATACTTTTTTCAGTGGCTGCACCAGTTTACTTTCCTACCAGCAGCGCACAAGTGCTCCCTTCTCTCCACATCCTTGCCAACACTTATTTCTTGTCTTTTTATAATAACTGCTCTTATAGGTGTGAAGTGATAATTCATTGTGATTTTGACTTACATTCTCCTGATGATTAGTGATGTTTAGCACCTTTTTGTGTACCTTTTGGCCATCTCTATATTGTCTTTGGAAAAATTTCTATTCAGCTCGTCTGCCAATTTTTTAATTGGATTTTTTGAGTTTTTTTTTGCTATTGAGTTGTATGAGTTCTTTACATATTTTAATGTTAATCCATTATCAGATATATAATTTGCAGATATTTTCTCCTATTCACTAGGTTTCCCTTTCATTTTATTGATGGTTTCCTTTGTTGTGCAGTTAAAAGTTTTTAGTTTGATGTAGTCTCACTTGTTTACTTTTGCTTTTATTGCCATCTCTTTTGGTGTCAAATCTAAAAAATCCTCACCAAAACCAATGTCAAAGAGCTTGTTGCTTGTGTTTTCTTCTAGGAGTTTTATGGTTTCAGGTTTTACATTCAATTTTCAATCCATTTTGATCTGATTTATGTGTATGGTGTAAGAGATAGATCCAGTTTTATTTTTGTGCATGTGGTTATTCAGTTTTCCCAGGACCAGTTATTGAAGAGACTGTCCGTTCCTCCCACTGTTTATTCTTGACTCCTGTGTCTTAATTAATTGACCATATATAAGTTTATTTTGGGGTTCTATTCTGTTCCATTAATTTATGTGTCTGTTTTTATTTTAATACTACATTGTTTTGATTACCATAGCTTTGTATTATAGTTTGAAATCAGGGAGTAATGCCTCCTGATTTGTTCTTACTGCTCAAGATTGCTTTGGCTAGTCACAGTCTTTTGTGGTTCCATACAAATTTTGGAATTGTTTTTTTATTTCTATGAAAAATGTCATTGGAATTTTGATAGGGATTGAATTGCATCTGTAGATTGTTTTCTGTAGTTATAGACATTTTGACAATATTAATTCTTCCAGTATATGAGCATAGAATATCTTTACATTTATTTGTGTTCTTCAGTTTCTTTCATCAGTGTCTTATAGTTTATAAAGTAGAGGTCTTTCACTTCCTTATGTAAATTAATTCCTAGGTATTTTATTCTTTTCTCATGCAGTTATAAATAGGATTGTTTTCTTGATTTCTCTTTCTGATAACTTATTATTAGTGTATAGAAACAGAACTGAGAGGGGCACCTGGGTGTCTCAGTGGGTTGGGCCTCTGCCTTCAGCTTTGGTCATGGTCCCAGGGTCCTGGGATTGAGCCCCACGCTGGGCTCTCTGCTCAGCAGGGAGCCTGCTTCCTCCTCCTCTCTCTCTCTCTCTGCCTGGCTCTCTGCTCACTGGTGATCTCTGTCAAATAAATAAATAAAATCTTTAAAAAAAAAAAAAAGGAAGCACAACTGAGTTTTGTGTATTGGTTTTTGTGACCTGCAACTTTACTGAGTTCATTTATTCTAAGTTTTTCAGTAGAGTTTTCAATATATGTGATTATAGCATCTACAAATAGAGAAAAATTTACTTTTTTCTTTCTGATTTGGATGCTTTTTTTTTTTTTTGATGCTTTTAATAAAATTTCTTTTTCTAGGGCAACTGGGTAGCTCAGTTGTTAAGCATCTGCCTTCATTTCAGATCATGATCCTGAGGATCTAGGATCAAGCCCCATGTGGGGCTCCTTGCTTGGGAGGAGTCTGCTTCTCTCTCTCCCGTGCCCCTCCATCCCACTCGTGCGCGCTCTCTCTCTCTCTTTCGCTTTCAGATAAATAAATAAAATCTTTAAAAATTTTTCTTTTTCTTGCCTAATTGCCCTAAGACCTTTGATACTACGCTGAACAAAAGTGGTGAGCGTATGCATCGTTGCCTTGTTCCTATTCTTGTTGAGTATGATGTTAGCTGTGGGCTTGTCATACATGGGCTTTCTTTTGTTAAGGTACATTCTCTCTACACCCACTTTGTTGAGAGTTTTTATCATGAATGGGTGTTGTATTTTGTCAAATACGTATCATGCATCTCATGAGATGATTATAAGATTTTTATCCTTTATTTTGTTAACATCATATATTGTATCATATAATCAATGTAATCATATATTACATTGATTTATGGATATTGAACCATCCTTGCATCCTTGGAAAAGATCCCACTTGATCATGGTACATGATGCTTTTGTTATTCTTGAATTTGGTTTGCTAATATTTTGTTTAGGATTTTTGTATCTATGTTTATCAGGAGTATTGGCCTATAATTTTCTTTTCTTGTAATGTCGTTGGCTAGTTTTGGCATCCAGATAATTCTAGTCCTGTAAAATAACTTTGGAAGCATTTTCTCCTCTATTTGGGGGGTGGTGGTGGGAGGAAGATTTTGAAGAGGACCATTACACTGTTTTTAATTGTTCTTAGTCGCAAGTTTAATTTGTACTCATAATTGGCCATTGCTTAGAAGTAGAACATGTGTAAAACACATGTTAAAACATCATAAATTAGTGAGGAGCATGAAAAATAATAATTCTGAAGAAGTATTTCAAGATGTCCCTTATGGAATATGTAAGCTGTATTCATCTGACCAAAATTTTTCTAAAACATCAAGATGTCTCTAATACTAAACAAACTACATGATTAAAGGAAGCTGGTAAAGGGCATGAGGGAATTCTCTGTTTTATCTTTGCAGTTACTCTGGAAATTATTACTATTTCAAAATATAATTTTTTTGAAAAAAATTATTATAGCCCTCCCCCATCTCTGCTCATGTTCTCTCTCACTCTCTGCAATAAATAAAAAAACAAAAAAGTATGATAAATTTAGAAGCATTAGATAGGCATGCCTTATGTTTAAAATTATACATGTATTCATATATGCATATAATTGGCATTTGGTATTTCCTATTCTTAAGGTCACTCTAGAGAAAATAATTTTAGATTGGTTCAGTAAATATAAGTAGCAAGGTAAAGATATTCTGTTGAATCTCATGTAATATAGAAGGGGCCTAATCAAATTAAGATGGATTGTCAATTAAAAGTCTCCATTTTGTATTAAATAGGAAGAGGTTTGCTTTAAAAATTTTCAACTTACTATACAATGGTATTGTAGACAGCTGAATGTTTATTCTATTATGATTGATCATTCTCTGATCAATCAGATCAGAGGTTGAGGTACTTAAAAATCTAAAAAGGAAAAATTTAAACACTTGAAAATATGACAAAGAAAAAATATGGGGTTATTCTATCCAATTTGGCTTTTCATTTGTTTTTGTTGTTGTTGTCGTTGTTGTTTTTAAAGATTTTATTTATTTATTTGACAGAGATCGCAAGTAGGCAGAGAGAGAGAGGAGGAAGCAGGCTCCCCACTGAGCAGAGAGTCCGATGTGGGGCTCAATTCCAGGACCCCAGGATCATGACCCGAGCTGAAGGCAGAGGCTTTAACCCCCTGAGCCACCCAGGCACCCCATGGCTTTTCATTTGTTGGTAAAATACCTATAATGTACAGTTTGCTGAGAATGTCTCTCAAAGAGGAGCATGAAACCATTTCTCCTACCTTGATATTTAAAAACTAAACCTGCAGGGGTGCCTGGGTGGCTCAGTGGGTTAAACCCTCTGCCTTTGCTTGGGTCCTGAATCTGGGGTCCTGGGATTGAGCCTCGCTTCCAGTTCTCTGCTCAGCAGGGAGCTTGCTTCCCTCTCTCTCTGCCTGCCTCTCTGCCTGCTTGTGATCTCTCTCTGTCAAATAAAAAAAAAAATCTAAAAACTAAACCTCCAACTTATGGAAGAATCCCAAGTATCAGGTTTAAAGAAATCATTTTGTTTATTTTGGATGCTGTAATGCAAATTAAATTTCACCTGCATTTCAACATACATTAGGTGCTAAGTCCCCCTCTTTTGTTTGTTTGTTGTTTTGTTTTTTAATTATTGTGTAAATCACCATACAATACATAATTAGTTTTTGATGTAGTGTTCCAAGATTCATTGTTCACCTCTAACACCCAGGGCTCCATGCAATATGACTCCTCCTTAATACCCACCACTGTGCTCACCCATCCTCCCACTCCCCTCCCTTCTAAAACCCTCAGTTTGCTTCTCAGAGATCACAGTCTATCATTGTTCGCCTCCCCCTCTGATATTACCCCCCTTCGCTTTTTCTTTCCTTCTCCTGATGTCCTCCATGTTATTCCTTGTGTTTTGTTTTGTTTTGTTTTGTTTTTTTAAGATTTTGTTTATTTATTTGACAGGCAGAGATCACAAGTAGACAGAGAGGCAGGCAGAGAGAGAGAGGGGGAAGCAGACTCCCTGCTGAGCAGAGAGCCCGATGTGGGGCTTGATCCCAGGACCCTGAGATCATGACCTTAGCTGAAGGCAGAGACTTACCCCACTGAGCCACCCAGGTGCCCCATATTCATTGTGTTCTACAAGTAAGTGAAACCATATGATAATTTTAAGTCCCCATCTTTTAATTTAATACATTTGGATGGTTGGAAATCCATCTTTTAACTTTTTGATAATTTCATTGGATAACATATGATTTTCTTTACATGATAAAACAATTCATCAGTGAGTAGAAGTCAAAATTTGTCCTTAGATATTATCAGCATAAAGACTTTGCTATATGAACTTTATAACAAATCTTTAGTAGTAATATGTTGACTTAAGAATATTTTTATTTAAATTTGCCTTATCATGTGTCATACAAACTTTTTAAATGATTTTTTTAAATTACTAAGGAGGTTTGTAGTATTACTTTTTAAAGTTCATTAGTCAAAAAAGGTTGGGAATCACTGATCTGCACTGTAGACCTGATGACCGAAATTGTGCTGATTGATGTCAGGTTGGGCCTGGATTCAGAATGGCCAGCCTGGAAGTGGGTATATCATATGATGATATGATATATGATATGATATATGACATGTAGAGGGATAGGGTGTATCATATGATGAGACCCTTTAACTGAAGAGCACAGTGTTGCTGCTAACTTCCCAGGGGGTAATAATTTCCCCCTTTCAATCCTTGTTGTTGCTTTGATCTTAAGAGTAGGCAGATGGGCATGTGTATTGCCCATCTGCCTTTCTTCATTAGAATCAAAGATTAGAATGTTCAAAAGATTCTGTGCAGCTAAAAACCGTGGTAAGTGTTCATTTACAGATGATGGAGGTTTTTTGGGCCAAAGATTTAAGAGAGTGACCAAGTTATGGAATGAAGTAAAGTATCAATGAAAGCAAGAGCTAAAAGAAAAATAGAGGATGACGATGTATGTTTGCATGTCGGATAAATTGATCCATTTTAAGGAATAAATATCCAGTTAAAGATATACAAGTAAAATGTTGTTTATAGGAAAAATATACAGGGAGTATATCCGTTCACTCCAGTTTTATTAAATACAGCCAGCTATGATGGAAATGAAACATGCTTGTCTCTCTTTCTCTCTCTATTATGTCTGCTCTACTTAACACCAGCTTCTCCTGTCATGTTGCTTATCATGAATGTCCCAAAACAGTGGCCTTAGTCATCAAATATGTAGGACCTTTAAGACCTAGAGTTCTTAGCTAATGACAGTGTTTCAGTGCTTCAGTTACAAGTCCCCAGGAGAGAAAATGTCTTTGGCCTTCCTTAAGTCAGCATCCCAACTAAATTTAACCAGGAATGGAAAGTGTGTGATGCACAGAGTTGCTCCATTGAGCCTGCAGACAAGGCAGATCTCTAAGAAGTAGAAACATCTCTTGTTCAGTTATGTAGGAGAGAAGACTCATTTGAAAAGGAATTAATTGGTTCCCTGAGTTCAGGGGGAAGTGTAAAATACCTATCCCTCCAAGAAAAGAACGTCAGCAATGTCATAGGAAAGAAGATTAGGCCAGTCTACAATATGAACAACTGCCCATTCTGTGGGCCTAGGCAGCTTTGTTACCCCAGTAATCTTTGCAGATGATTCCTACCTAGCAGGAATGGGAACCCTAGGAGATGAGATGCAGTATATGACTAACTTGAGGAATATAACCAAACATTTCCTCAATACCTGTACTGTAATGACTATCAAGATATCCTTGGGCCAAACATTCGCAAGACAGGAAACAACGTGTGTTGGAGAGGATGTGGAGAAAGGGGAACCCTCTTACACTGTTGGTGGGAATGCAAGTTGGTGCAGCCACTTTGAAGAACAGTGTGGAGATTCCTTAAGAAATTAAAAATAGAGGGCGCCTGGGTGGCTCAGTGGGTTAAGCCGCTGCCTTCGGCTCAGGTCATGATCTCAGGGTCCTGGGATCGAGTCCCGCATCGGGTTCTCTGCTCCGCGGGGAGCCTGCTTCCTTCTCTCTCTCTCTCTGCCTGCCTCTCTGCCTACTTGTGATCTCTCTGTGTCAAATGAATAAATAAAATCTTTAAAAAAAAAAAAAAAAGCTCTTTTAAAAAAAAAAGAAATTAAAAATAGAGCTTCCTTATGACCCTGCAATTGCACTACTGGGTGTTTACCCTAAAGATACAGATGTAGTGAAAAGAAGGGCCATCTGTACCCCAATGTTTATAGCAGCAATGGCCATGGTCACCAAACTGGAAAGAACCAAGATGCCCTTCAATGGACAAATGGATAAGGAAGATATGGTCAATATACACTAAGGAGTGTTATGCCTCCATCACAAAAGATGGATACCCAACTTTTGTATCAACATGGACGGGACTGGAAGAGATTATGCTGAGTGAAATAAGTCAAGCAGAGAGAGTCAATTATCATATGATTTCACTTATTTGTGGAGCATAACAAATAACATGGAGGACATGGGGAGATGGAGAGGAGAAGGGAGTTGAAGGAAATTGGAAGAGGAGATGAACCATGAGAGACTGGACTCTGAAAAACAATCTAAGGGTTTTGAAGGGGCGGGAGGTGGGAGGTTGGGTGAGCCGGGTGGTGGGTATTATGGAGGGCACGTATTGCATGGAGCACGGGGTGTGGTACCTAAACAATGAATTCTGTTATGCTGAAAAGAAATAAATAAATAGAGAAAAAAAAGGTATCCTTGGGCTCTGGCCAAGGATATGGCTACAGTCATGATAAAAGTCTGTTTTGGTGGATGACAAATAAAACTTGGAATCCCTTATAATTTTCATTCATATCACCTAGCTTGTTAACCACTGGTAATCAGATGTCCTAGTAACATGTAATGGGGATTGGTTTGTCTTAACCCCTTCATGCATAGACCAGGAGAGTAGTAGCAAGGGCACTCAATAGGAGAAGCACCACCAGAGGTAGGTGGTGACAGTAGGTAGTAGTAGGTAGTACTGAATGACAGTGCTACCAGCAGAAATTCTTAATGGTCTCCAGTTATCAGTATGAATGTGTCACTTTTCCAAGTCCTGGTTGACAAAATGTTTTGAGATGCTTGGGTAAGCAAATATGCAGGAATACATTCTTCAGGGATTTGGGTGTAGGTTAGCTATAAGTTTGGAGATCATGGTGATCCAGAGCCCTCCTTACTGGTGACCTAGAAATCTATCTGATGTGTACACTCTTAAAAGAACTAGCCTAGCTCTAGTACAAGCATAATTGAGCCTCTTGTTGGCTGCCTTTCTGAGTGTGTGTGTGTTGGAAGGGAGTGCTGGGTCATGCAGTTCTAGTGGATTGTCTTCTGTACTTTGCCTATCAGTACTAGGTCATTTGTGATGGATGCCAGGAGTGCTGGTCTTAGGTTCAGAGCATATGCTAAACTTCTCTATCAGGTAAAATGCAAGATTAAGCTGAGCAGTTATCAGAAATGTCCAAGAGGGCTACTTCATCCTAGATAGCATGAATTGAATCAGTCCCTCCCTAAACTGGTTATAAAAGGTCTTGGTCAAGGAAACAGAAATGGTAGCATGTTAGCGAATTGCCTCCCCTCTTCTTCTCTTCCTCATTAAGAGCTTTCTCTGTATTGGCACTGTTTTGGTGTTGAGAGACAATGTTGAATAATAAGGTGCTTCTCCTTGCTTTTGTGGAATGGAATGTTCATTCTGTTGCAAGGATATTACAGATTGTGTAAACAGTATAACAGTTTCAGGTAATGATAGTGCTATACAGACAGTAAACTAGATTATGGAGTAGAGAGTAATGAGATGAGCTTGGTCAAAGGTGAGGAACAGGCTGTTGGAGGAACTAAAAAAAGGCCAGACAGTACAAGGTGAAGTCAGGGAAATGGTAGGCAGATTCTGGAGTTGTATTAGGCTGTTGTTGAGAAGTTTAGATTTTGTTCAAACTGGAGCATTTTAAACAGGAGAGAAATTCATCCTGACTTTTATGATTCTTGTGCTGTTTGGAGAATGATTGGAGTATGGAAAGGCAAGAATGGAAGTGGAGACCTGGCAAAGGCCATGACAATGGTGCAAATTAGAGATGATCATTTGGACCAGATTCTAGCAGTGAGAAAGTCAAAATTGAGAGAGATTTTGGAGATTGGGTGGCAAGCCTTAGTGAATGAATTTGTATTTCAGATATGGTCTACATTTATGGCAGATAGCTATTCCACTTTTCCAGACTTCTAAACACCTACCAAGATACTTGTAAAATGGCCCAATAATGTATTCAGGTTTTGTATGTTCTGGGCTATTGGGTTATCTGTACAATAAGTAATTAATAGCAAACCCTTGCTTGGCCTCAGCTGCAGGATACAGGGATTCCCTCAGTCCTACATGCAGAATGTCAGCTGAATAAAGAACTTTGGGAATGTCTCATGGGTCCTATAATACTCCTCAGGGTACCTGACGCCAAATGATAAGTTGATGAGGCAGGCTTGGTGGCTTCCCTGACCCTGGACTCGGACTGTCAGCTTGGCCTGACACACCACATGTATGACCAGCAAAGAAAAGTCAAGTCATAAATAACCTCATTTGCTCTGTTACAGCAGATAGCTCTCTGTTTATCCTCAACCCTCCTACTCTCAAATTTCTGGCTCTCTGCTCAACTTCCATACCTGCTTTCGGACTTTTGTTTTGGACTCCTATTATGTCTTTCTTCGGCTTATTGCAGTTGAACCTTGCTCTCAGCTTTGCTTTCCCATCTGATCTTGGTATCTTCTTCCCCAGCTCCCCCATCCCCACCCCAACACTCTTATTGTGATCTTGAATGAAAAATTTTCTGCTGAAATTGTAAGCATAGAACCCCACTAGAGGTGGTGATTCAGACTTGTGCCTCAAGGATGTTTGATTATTTAGGTACTACTCTTGAACCCACAGGACTACAGCTTTTTGCCTGAAACTGACTTGTAGGCAGACAGTGCTTTATGAGCTCTTCCAGTGGGCAAGCTCAGAGATTCAAAGGATCAGTGCAAAAATGAATTAATGATTTTTATTTGTGATAAGACCTCATCTAAGATATGTCAAGGTTGATTATTTAGAGGGTATCAGTGGAGCCAAGAAATAAGATCCGAAGGTATATCCAGGACAAAAACTAAGAAATGGGGAAAGCAGTGGGTTCTGTTGAGGGACACATGCATAACCCAAAGGAACACATTTAAAAACTCAAAGTTGTCAGCTTAAAACAATCTGTGTATCCTTTTTGCCTGGAGATGTTTCCATTGGGGTTTTGCCCTGTTCTCCTGCTCTGGTTGAATTTGGGGGCACTCCACAGCATCTGACAGTTCATACATTAAGAAAATATTGTTGAATCCTCTTTTATGCTGTGCACTGGCTACATGTGGCAGAGATGAGGGTGAGTAAATTGCAGTGGCTTTCTGACTCATTTCTGCTTCATCCCTGATTTATCACACTGCCACCCAAATCCTATCATCTCCTTCCTGAGAAATTATAGTAGTGCTACAAATGCCTAATAAATACTTTGTATAAATGGAAGTTATTTCCATTTATTCTGTTCAGAGAATCTTTGCACTGTGTCTTTGTATTTATGTGTTTTCTCCAAATCAAATCTACTTTACTCTTCTGTTAAGTTAAAATTTTTCTTTTTGCCCTGATATTTGCAGCTCTTCCACATTTAGACTCTTCTGCATTTTCCATTTCCCTCCTGCTGATTTAATCTCACAGGTCGCTTGTTCTGAAAAAATATATATACACTTTATTTGTGGCATTATGGCATGTCTTATATATAATTCTATTTCTGGATTTGAAGCCTTTTGTGAATATGCTTTTAATTATGCCTTGGTCAGCTTTATTGTTGAACAAGCTTATTATTTTAATTATGTTTGTAAAGTTTGATAATATACTTACAGTAATATACTTTTAGTCTGATAATATACTTTTAGTCTGAAGTTCAGGTAGCATTAATGTTACTCATTGGTTTTATGAATCTGACTTTAAATTTTACTCTATTAACTTTATCTGTTATGATTTTCTTTTATATGCCTATTTTATGTGTCACAATTTTATCACTCACTGATAAATTTTTTGGTCTTTTCAAGCTTTCTAAAAAACAAAGTTAGGGCCAAAAAAACCCTTATTTTTTCTATTAAGGTTACTGCAGTAACTTCAGTTTTCTGTATATTTCCTTCCTTCCTTCCTTTCTTCTGTTCTTCCTTTCTTCTTCTTAACGCCTACTAAGATTTCGAGATAATACTTTTCCTAGGCATTGGGAAATCTAGATTATGACAGGGACTCGGGTACTGACCAGTCCAACTCCTTTAGTCTTGATATGGCTATGGTATGGGACAGAGGGGCTTTAATGTTCAAGAAACCTGGACCCAGATCAGCTTCTCCATTTTAACTTCTCTTAGCCTCTGTTTCTTCATCTGAGAAATGGCGATAATATTAACCTCAAGGTTGGCGTAGAATTAAATTAGATAATGCACTTAAGTGCTCAGCACAATACCTTGCATAGAAGTACTTTTAAAATGATAATGTAATAATATTAATCGTCCCTTTGAGAACCCAGTATAAGAAGGGTCAATCAGCATAGCAGCATGCCTCTGCCTCTACCCCACCCCTTTACATATCCCTCTCTCTCACACCTAAAGAATACAAGCCCAAGATAAGAAGCTGGGTGGCTCAGTGGGTTGAGCCTCTGCCTTCGGCTCGGATCCTGAACTCAGGGACCTGGGATCGAGCCCCATATCGGGCTGTCTGCTCAGTGGAGAGCCTGCTTCCCTTCCCCTCTCTCTGCCTGTCTCTCTGCCTACTTGTGATCTCTCTCTCTCTGTCAAATAAATAGAATCTTAAAAAAAAAAAAGAGGAAGCATACTTAGTTCTTCCTTTCTTGCACTCCTCTTTACCTGTTGTTAATGGTAGCATGAATTGCCACAGAGGTGGTCTTGTGCCTGATGTATGGCCATTCCCTTGACTGTTAGTGGGGGCCTGCAGAGTGGTGGTCTTACTAGGAACTCAGAGTAAATTTTTGGGTAAAGATACTCCTTCAGGTGTATGGTTATTTTTTTTTTAAAGATTTTATTTATTTATTTGACAGACAGAGATCACAAGTAGGCAGAGAGGCAGGCAGAGAGAGAGAGAAGGAAGCAGGCTCCCCGCTGAGCAGAGAGCCCGACGTGGGACTCGATCCCAGGACCCTGAGATCATGACCTGAGCCGAAGGCAGCGGCCTAACCCACTGAGCCACCCAGGCGCCCCAGGTGTATGGTTATTAAAATATACTTTTAGATGTTCTAAATGCTTAAGGTTTGACTGTGGGGGAAAGGTGGCTGAAACAGAGTAGAAAACAGTATCAACAAAATTATCATTACGGAAGAAGGGTCAAGAAAGTAGTAGGCCAGGATATCAGATGAATTATCTATTTGATGTAGAAACTAATTAGAATATAACAAATAGTATTGGAATGACAGTGAGCCAAAAGCTAAACTCATCAAGGAATGAAAGGGAGACTTAAATACCACAATAAGGAAGGATAGTGGGTGGTAGAGCCTAATGATACAGGACTCAAAGCAAGAGATTTTGGAGTGGGTGGAGGGAGAATGTACTGGAAGTTGCAATGAGGAAGCAGAAAGGCACTTACCAGGCCTCATGTGTGAAGGGCATAGAAGAGAAAAAGAGTCCTCATCTTAGAGTGCTTCAAGGAAAGCAGCATCCTCAGAGGAAAGCCCAGAGCCCGGTTTTAGTTTAAATAAGAAGGAAAAGGAAGGCTTTCAAAAAGAGGTCCAGGGTAGGAGGTTTTTGATGCTGTTTATCCACGAGTCCCATAGGGCTCAGCGGAAGGGTTAGGATTCCAGGAGATAGGGTAGAGGCTTAAATTCCATCATCAGTTATTATAATCTTTCCCTTGCATACAACCTTAATTCCTTTGCCTTTCTCTCACTTCAGCAGGCTTGCGTGGCTACAGTACAGTGCTGATGAAATCCAGTTCTTTGCCTAGTCCATGCGCATAAAATCATGCTGCTGAGCTTGCATTCAATTAATGATCATAGCTTCACGTGGACCCATAATGTTGCCTGGCACTCATGCTGGGTTTCCTCAGTCATTTTCTATTTTATCTCCTCCTAAATGACTGTTGGCATGTCTTGAGTCTCTTCATGTCTTTGCCATCCCCTCCCCATTTGTCACTTTCAACTGACGACCTTGCTTCCTATTTCAGAAAAGAAACAGGGCAAAAAAAGAGCTTTCACAGGCTTTTAGCACTCCAGCTGCCCACTGCCTGCGGTGGTATTCATACACTCTTTCTCTCCCATGGCTGTGAAAGAATCAGGCTGTTTAAGTGCTTCATAATTCTTTCTCTCATATCAGTTTTCCCTTCCTCTTAATCACTGTCTTACACATGAGAAAATATGCCTTTATTTCTCCCTCCTCAAAATAATCCTTGTTGGGCACCTTGATGGCTCAGTGGGTTAAGTGTCTGCCTTCAACTCAGGTCATGATCCCAGGACACATCGGGCTCCCTGCTCAACGGGGAGTCTGCTTCTCCCTCTGCCCCTCACCCTGCTTGTGTTTTCTCTCACTCTCTCTCTCTCTCAAATAAATCTTTAAAACACACACACACACACACACACACACACAAAATAATCTTCGTGGACACCATTTTATCCTATGTCTTATTTCATTTAAACTTCATGGCAAAACTTGAAAGAGTTGTCTGTACTTTGTTGCTAGTTTTTCTCTTCTCATTTCTTTTTTTTAACCCAAGCCAAATAGATATCTGTCCCCATAATTCCATCGAAACTGCTCTTACAGTTACTAATGATGTCTCCAGCTGCCATTTCTCTGTTATCTGACTTAACATTCAGGAGCAGAGTTGATCACTCTCTCCTCGTTGAAACACCTTCTTCACTTGGCTTCAGTTATCATGTCACTGACTATCAAGATGATCAGTGCCTCACTTGCAATGTATGCAAAAACACGAGAGACCCATGGACCCTCCCGCTCTGGACACTTCTCTTCAGTCTTCTGCTGATTCCTCATCACTTCCCCAAACTTAGGTGTCCACTCTCCAGTACTGTAGCCACTACCTACTTGTAACTATTTGAATGAAATTTTTGATTATTCAGTTGATTAGCCATATTTCAGGTGCTCAGTAGCCACATGTGAATAGTGGCTACCTATTGAATGGAACAGATATATAAATATATCATCACAGAAAGTTTCATTGTATAGTACTGCTCTGCATGTTTGAGTACCCCAGAGCTCAGCCTTTGGTTGTTTCCTTCTATACAATTGTATATTTTATATAGAAATACAGAATCTTACAGAATATGATTTATTATAAAATAAATATTTCTATATAACTTTTTCTTTTATCTTTCTATTTTCCTTCCCCTGATCATCTCCCCTAAAGTCTACACTTGATGCTCCAACAGCATTCTGCATGTCTTTACCTGAGTGTCTAACAGGCATCTCAAATTAATATCCCAAACTGAACTACCGACCTTGCCACCACCACTCCCTCTCCTACCAATAAATCTGTTCTTCCCGCAGTCTTCCCAGTCTCAATTAATATCAGTCTCCTCTTCTTCATTGTTCAAGCAAAAACAGAAACAAAACCGTTTTTAAAATCAACTCATAAACATCCTGACCTCCCTGTTTTCCACAAAGCCCACACATCTGTTCGTTAACTCTTGTTTCAAATTATACACAGAATCTTCTCACTCTTTCCCTGCTGCCACCTGGTCCAAACCAGCTTCGTGTTTTACCTGGATTATTCCAGTAATATTTGCCCCTTTTTGGTGTCCCTGCTTTTCTCTTCTGTCCCTGGTAGTCTGCTCTTATCAGAGTAACCAACTAGAATGATCCTCTGAAAAAGTAAGTCAGATCATGTCATTTTTTTGCTCAGAGTTCTTCAGTAGCTCCCCGTCTCACTTAGCAGAAGTCAGAGTCTAGTTACAATGGCATTCTTACTCTTATTAAAACAGTCAAGATGTCCTCCCACCTCAGAGCCTTTGTAGCTAGTGTTTGTTCCACCTCCTTTTCCCCCATCTCATCTCTACATGTTTAGTTTTTCTCTCCTGATACTGATTTATTGATGAAACCAGGGCAACTATCTTTAAAATGATCCATATCTTGAATTTCTTGTTTCCTCATGGTAGCAACATATTTCTCTATTGCCTATATTTCCTGGACCTTAGATCTAAAAGGTTAGTTAAAGCTAAGCATTTTTGGCTAGAAAACTCCGTAAGTGGTACTTTGATCTTCACACTGCATCATATTGAAAGAGGTACATATGGTCTCTTTTTCCCATTTTAGTGATGCTATATTTAACTAGGGTGTTAAGGTGGTCACATCCCTCCGTTATCAATTTACATTTTTGCATTTGTGATTAATATATAATCTGAAGAGTAAATGTTATATTTCTTGTTTTTAAAAGATTTATTTATTATAGAGAGAGCGCAAGGGGGAGGGAGAAGGAGAGAGAAACCCAAGCAGACCCCACATTGAGTGGGGAGCCCAACACAGAGCTCCATCTCATAACCTGAGCTGAGACCAAGAGTTGGATACCTAACCAACTGTGCCAACCTGGTGCCCTGAATATTGTGTTTCTTTAATCCTGTGATGTTCAGTGTATTTTTAAGAGGTGGAACTCTTTTTTTTTTTTTTTTTCAAATAAAATATTTTTTGGAGATCCAGTGTATAAAAGAGATGAAAGCAGAGCTATTCTGGTTGCAGTGAGAAATGCTTAGTATTGGCAACTTCTGAGGGAACTCTGCATGGTTTGCAACTTACAGAGCCTGCCTGAACCGGAGGAAACAGAGGCCCAGAGAGGATACATGATGTCTTAAGGCCCTTAACATCTCACAAGAAAGGCTCAGTGCACTATTAGAGCACAATTTGGAGGGCTCTGTCACCTCCTTGGAAAGCTGTGGCCGTGGATGACCACTAGAATGGCAATTGGTTTTTTCCCCCGGCAGTCCACCCGCTGTTTTAAGTTGTCTGAGTGCTTTCTTTGACATTCTATCTGTTCTGCAGATGTGAAGATTTGAAATTACTTCATTTTTAGTGTGTGTTGGGTTACAGTCTCTTTTTTGTTGTTGTTGTTGTTCCCCTTTTGGAAATTTTTCATCCACAAAGAATTCCTGATTCAGACATTATTCATCTTATGTCTGGAACACTAAAATCTCATGAAGTCCCATATGTCTTTTCTCTTTCCACCTTTGGAATAATCAAAGTGCTGCTATAGCTAACGTCCATTTTATCATTTGCTTGCTTCCTTTCTTTACTTATCATACTACCTCATGTGCCTTAATAGAGAATTGAATAAGTAAATTTGGCATATCCACACAATGTATATAAAGTGTATGATACAGCTTTTTGTTTTTTAGGAAGATGTTTCCCTATATTAAGTGGGGGAAAAAAACAGGTAATAAACTATAATGAAGTCTCACTTTCATTTCTAAAAAAGAAAGAAAGAAAGAAAGAAAGAAAGAAAGAAACATATTCACAAAATCCTCGTGTCTGTTTAGTTGTATATCTATGTCTGAAGCCAAAAAAGGACATTTACAAAAATGTTCACATTGAAACTTCCTCTAGGTGTGATCCTTCCCCGTCCTTTTTGTTAAAAAAGTTATATTTCTATAGTCACTACTTTTATAAAGATTAAAACTGTCTTAAAAAAGTAAGCAACAACTTTGATCTGTCAAATCCAAATTGCACTGAAGGCTGTTCCATGCCCATCCCCAGCTTTCTTCCAGCCATGCCATCCTTTGGGAATTTTTTCCTATTCTCTTATCATCCCATTCAAGCAAAGTTTCTCCCAACCTGTGCTTTATTTATTTTGCTCCATGTTCCTGGTCATCTTCTAGAATTGCCCACTTGGCTCTAAAGAGCCTCTCTGCTTACTTGTACCAAAATTAACTTGTCAGGAAAGGAAAGGGAGATGTAAAAATTACGCTCTAAAAGGAACAATCTGGGGCCCCTGGGTGGCTCAGTGGGTTAAAGCCTCTGCCTTCAGCTCAGGTCATGATCCCAGGGTCCTGGGATCGAGCCCTGCATCAGGCTCTCTGCTCAGCAGGGAGCCTGCTTCCTCCTCTCTCTCTCTCTCTCTGCCTGCCTCTCTGCCTACTTGTGATCTCTGTCTGTCAAATAAATAAAATCTTTAAAAAAAATTATTAAAAAAAATAAGTAATAAAAGGAACAATCACGGGACGCCTGGGTGGCTCAGTTGGTTAAGCAGCTGCCTTCGGCTCAGGTCATGATCCCAGCGTCCTGGGATCGAGTCCCACATTGAGCTCCTTGCTCAGCAGCTCCTTGCTTCTCCCTCTGCCTCTGTCTGCCATTCTGTCTGCCTGTGCTCGCTCTCTCTCTCTGATAAATAAATAAAATCCTTTAAAAAAAAAAAAAAGGAACAATCACTAGGATGTGATCTTCTTCAGGGCCCAGGAGTACCTGAATAAATACCCATTGAATAAATTGATCTATTCTTTTTGTCTCATTTCTTTTATCCCGTAAGTTCATACAAGACAAGAGCTTTGTTTGTTTTCTGTGAACATTTGGGGTACTTAGTATCCATTAGTGATTCAAGTCCCTTAAGATCCAGAATTTACTTAATAAAAATGAATTTAGATCTGTTGTCAACTTGGAGTAGAATTTGTGTTTATGCAGGGATGTAGAAAAGCATGGGGTTTAAAGATAAAAACTTAATGTTCAGATCCTGCTTATAGACCTGTGATCGCGGGTTAGTCATTTAAGCTTCTGAGCTGCCTTCCATTTATAACCTCACTAATTTCCCTTCCGGACTCTGCAGAGGCCTTCTTCCTGATCTGCCTAGCTTTGGTCTTGCTTCTCCAGGTCTGTTTTCCCTAGTACTTCACCAAGTGCTGGCCTACAGTATAAATCTGATCTTGCCCCTTCATTCCCTCAACCTCTCAAGGGTTCTCTGTTGCTCTGTTGTCTCTATTCCCCTTCTGCTGTGGTGCCTCAAAGCCTCTCTTCAAACTTGACCCTGAAATAATACCAAACTCCTGGTAACTTCTTACACATCTCATGCCACTTCATGCCTTGCTTCCGTTGTCCACAAGTCATTTTTCCCTTTCTTCCTGTAGCTAACTGCTACTGCTCTGCTCAGCTCTGGGACTGTGCTTGGCAATCTTCCTCTCTGGGATGCCTTTCTTGATATAAAAGTTAGGTATTTTCTTTCTCTGCCTACTCATGTTATAAGCTGTCTGAGGCAAAAATCACCTAATTCTTAGTTCCCTCATCCTGAAGAATACCTGGCTCTCAAATTGTGTTGAATTTATGTTCTCCTAAAGTGTCAAATGATTTTTACCTGTAGGATGTGATTTGATATTTATATGATCTCCTCCCAAATAAAGACTTAGAAAAGAAAAATATTTGAATTAAAGTAACTTAAAATACTACCAACAGGGGGGCCTGGGTGGCTCAGTCGTTAAGTGTCTGCCTTCGGCTCAGGTCATGATCCCAGGGTCCTGCCTGCTCAGTGGGAAGCCTGCTTCTCCCTCTCCCACTCCCCCTGCTTGTGTTCCCTCTCTTTCTCTGTATGTCTCTCTCTCTGTCAAATAAATAGATAGATAGATAGATAGATAGATAGATAGATAAATAAAATCTTTAAAAAAAATATACTACCAACAGACAGAACTATTGTTGATGTTTTCAAATTTATAAGAGAATTTTAAAAAATTATAAAGAAGTAAAACTAAAGCCTGTAAATTTTCCTTTCAGAGCCACTACTGAGGGAAATGAGTATCTTTACACACTACATGCCTTAAAAATTAGCCACTTCACTGTGCTTCTTCAAATAATACAAAATCGCTTTTTAGGAAAATATAGCTGTTTTCTAATTCAAAACAGGAAAAAAAAATTGTTTTTCATCATGTTTCCTGGACTCCAGAGCCAACTTTTATTCTGTATTTTATTCTGTATTTCTAGAAGAGAAGGTCATATCCCAGTGAAGGTAACATCTTGACCAACTTGCTAAGCTGGTTAATACAAAGCAAAGCTGGGACGAGGAGCTCCTGATCATCCACCTGGTGCTTTTCCCCTCAGCCACATTTCCTTTCTTCCATTGGTATAAAAGTAAAAGTAGACTTTTAAGCACTTCGTAATTCCCGTATGCTCATATTAGGCCTGTTGCTGAGATGTTCTTATCTTTTAGTCTAATTATTTACATTAGCCCTAAACCTAAAGCTTTAATTGTTCTTTCATATACACATATTATAGTTTCTTTGAGCATCAGAAATATCTTCCCTTCTAAGAGATTTTCTAAGTTATTTTCTTACCTTTTTTAAAGTGAACATAACAAGTAAAATATTCCAGGTCTCCTTTTTATCCTACAAGTAAAGTAGTTCAATGGTATATGTTTTTGTATGCCTCTAAATTGTTCTCTTGGGATCATTTTCCATACTGAGTCATCCACTAAAGAGTGCCTGTGTTTTCCAGGCAAACTGATAAGTTTTATTATTTCTAAATGACTCATTACTTCTGAATCATCACACCTTGTGTACTCTGTTAAATAAGTTTTTAGGCATTTTTCAATCGTTTTTCCTCTTCTGCATCCTCACATGTCCCATCTAAGTGACACGGATATTTAGCCAGTTTTCTTTTGTGTCAGTGATTTCTGTTGATCATTTTTTTCTTGAACACTTTCGGCAGTTGAGATAAGCAGTGGAAGTTCTGTACCTCTTATTCTGTGCTGCAGATGTTTCCTGAAATAGAACACATAAATAGAACATAAAAAATATGTGTAACACCATTCTCTGTTTTCCATCATTACATGTATGTTGTTCCAGGTTTTAACTAACCAAATTTCTCTATGAAATTATGGAGAAACACCCATAAAAGAAAAGTATAGCTCTGTTTTTGGTAAAAAAAAAAAAAAAAAGTCTTTGGAATTCAGCATATTGAAAGAATGAAATACTTTTCTCCCTTGACTTCTGTGTTTTCTGGGCTGGTTTTCATCCTGCCCTTTGGAAATTCATTCTCTGTCTTCTTTGCATCCTTCTCCTCCCTACCCAGCACATGGCAGCCTTCCTCAGAATTTTGCCCTGGACTTTTCTTGCCCTGTGCGTGATCAGTGTTGAGCACTCCTGTGGCTTTAAAACCACTGAATCTAGTGCTTATTCCAAAATCTTTATTTCAACTCATCTCTTCCCTGCCAAGTATATCTGTCTACATGGGAAATACCTTTTGGATACCCCACCAAAACAACCCATGCCTAAAGCTGCATTTATTTCCCCTGTGCCCTTGTTCCCAAATCTTAACACGTAATAATCACCCTAGCCTCATCTTTACATCTTTCTAGAGCCTGTTTTTAATTTTAAAAATTTGTTGTCCAATATTACATATTAGTTGTCATATTAAAATATCAGTGCTTGAGATTTCTTTAAAAATACCTGTTTCGGGACGCCTGGGTGACTCAGTTGGTTAAGCAGCTGCCTTTGGCTCAGGTCATGATCCCGGCGTCCTGGGATCGAGTCCCACATCAGGCTCCTTGCTCAGCAGGAAGCCTGCTTCTCCCTCTGCCTCTGTCTGCCATTCTGTCTGCCTGTGCTCGCTCTCTCCCTCTCTCTCTCTGATAAATAAATAAAATCTTAAAAAAAAAAAAAATACCTGTTTCCTCTCCTAAGTTGGTCTGCTCAGAGCCAATGAGATGTGAATTTTTTTTAACTATTTCTTTCATTATTTGCCTAGTATTTATAAGTGCATATATTGCAAATTGATCATTCCTTTATTTTAAACATTATGTCTTGCCTTCCTAATATAAATTTCACTTATCTTACCCCCTTTTCACCACATTAACAAAATAAAGGGTAAAAATTACATGATCATTTCAATAAATGCAGAATAAGTATGTGACCAAATTAAATAACTGTGTGAAATTTTTTAAAACTCTCAACAAACTAATAGTGGAAGAGAACTTTTCAGTCTGGTAGAGTGTCAGAAAACTTGCAGCTTGATCATACTTAATGCTAAAAGATAGAATACTTTTCCCTAAGACTGGGTATATGGCAAGGATTTCTGAACCAACCACTCCTTTTCAATATTGTTCTGGATATCTTAGCTAGTGTAGTAGGCAGTAAGGCAGAAAATATTGGGAAGGAAAAAATAAAACAATCTCTGTTCTCAGACAACATGATTGTTTATGTAGAAAATCCCAAGGAATTTACCCAAAAAATACAATAATAAGTGGATTTAATGAAGTGGCAAGTAACAAGATCGATATACATAAATCAACTACTGTCTACCTACCAGCAACAAACAACTGGAAAATGAAATTAAAATAATAGTATCATTTGCATTAGAATCAAACAACATGAATTACTTGGGAATAAATTTAGTGAAAGGCTCATAAACATTGCTGAAGGAAATTAAAGAGCATCTAAATAAATGGAGAGCTGTTTTATATTCATGGGTTTCATGGATTAGAGACTTGATATTGTTGGCCAAAAATGGGGATTTTTAATTTTTTATTTAAATTCAATTAACATACATTATTAGTTTCAGACATAGAAGTCGGTGATTCATCAGTCTTATATAATACCCAGTGCTCATTACATCACATGCCCTCCTTAATGTCCATCACCGAGTTACCCCATCCCCCCACCCTCCTCCCTTCTCCCAACCCTTAGTTTGTTTCCTATGCTTAAGAGTCTCTTATGATTTTTCTCCCTTTCTGATTTCACCTCATTTTATATTTTCTCCTCTTCCTCTATGATCCTCATATGAGCTTTGCAGAATACCTTCTAGTTCCATCCACGTCATTGCAAATGGCAAGATTTCTTTGTGTGTGTGTGTGTGTGGCTTAGTAGTATTCCTTTGTATTTATATATACAGATATACCACATCTTCTTTATCCATTCATCTGTCAGTGGACATCTGGGCTCTTTCCATAGTTTAGCTATTATGGACATTGCTATTATAAACACTGCGGGCAGTTGTCCCTTAGATCACTATATTTGTATTTTGGGGGTAAATCCCTAGTAGTGAAATTTCTGGATAATAGGATAGCTTGGTTTTCAACTTTTTGAGGCACTTCCATACTGTTTTCCAGAGTGGCTGCACCTGCTTGCATTCCCACCAGCAGTGTAAGAGAGTTCCCTATCTCCACATCCTTGCCAACCTCTGTCATTTCTTTTTTTTTTTTTTTTAAGATTTTATTTATTTATTTGACAGATGGAGATCACAAGTAGGCAGGCAGAGAGAGAGGAGGAAGCAGGCTCCCTGCTGTGCAGAGGGCCCGATGTGGGGCTTGATCCCAGGACCCTGGGACCATGACCCAAGCCGAAGGCAGAGGCTTTAACCCACTGAGCCACCTAGGTGCCCTGTCATTTCTTAACTCACTAATTTTAGGCATTCTGACCGCCTGAGGTGGTACCTCCTGTGGGTTTGATTTGTATTTCCCTGATGCTGAGTGATGTTGAACATTTTTTCATGTGTCTGTTGGCCATTTGTATGTCTTCTTTGGAGAAATATCTGTTCAGGTCTTCTGCCCATTTCTTTGGGTGTTGAATTAACAAATGGAGATTTAAAGTCAATGAAATTTCAGTCAGAATCCCAGCAGGCTTTCTTTGTGAAGATTGGCTAATTGATTCCAAAATTGACATGGAAGTGCAAAGGCCAAAACAATTTGAAATAGAATGGCCAAAACAATTCTGAAAAAGGAAAAAAAAAAAAATGGAGGATTTACATTACTACAGTTGGCCGTAGAACAGCATGGGGGTTGGGGCACCAGCCCCCATGCAGTTGAAAATCTGAGTATAACTTTTGATTCTCCAAAAATTTAGGCGCGCCGTGATCGTATAGTGGTTAGTACTCTGCGTTGTGATTCTCCAAAAATTTTACTAATAGCAAGAACTAACTGATCACTTATTACTGCAGTATGCAATTTACTGGAGAGAGGAACTACTCTCATGGAAATTATTAGTGTCACATGGCATTTTAAGTGGATGTTTTTAACACTTGAGCTCACTGCAATAGCAACAGGAGGTGACTACAAAATTATTACAGTAGTACAATGTGTACTATAGTTATCTGTATGTAGCTGTGATTTAATACTGAATATTTATGTTTGTTTATATTTCTCTTGACTGGGAAGAGTGCCGTGTATGGTTTGTGTTTGTATATCTGGGTTTTGACAAATTTTAATATTTTATAATTGATTCATTTATGTTTTATGGTAGTAAATGATAAAGTAGGCTAGTACCTACATATATTTATACATTCATGACATACCTAACTTTTTCTTAGTTTTTTCAATATTTCTAGGCTATGTGGTTCATCGGTGAGGGTTTTCAAATTGTCACAAATCATCCACATTTTTTCCATTATATTTTTGAAAAATACTTGCCAGAGTGCCTGGGTGGCTCAGTCAATTAAGCTTCTGACTCATAATTTTGGCTTAGGTCAGGATCTCAGGGTTGAGGGATCAAGCCCTGTGTCCAGCCCTGTGCTCAGCTGGAGATTCTCTCTCTCCATCTCCTCCCTCCTCACGTGCTCTCTCTCTGTCTCTCTGAATAAATAAAATAAAATCTTTAAAGGAAAAAATCTGCATATTAAGTGGACCCATACAGATCAAACCCATCCATGTTTTCAAAGGTCAAAGATATTTTAAGATTTACTGTAAAATACAATAATTAAGACAGAATGGTATTGGGGTATATAAAGATAAAAGAGTATGGAATCCAGAAATAAACCTCTGTATGTAGCTGTTTTTCAACAAAGTTTCCAGTATGGGAACAGGATAGTCTTTTGAACAAATGGTGATGGGTGATCTTCAAATTCAGCCTATTAACTACAGAAGAAAAATTGTCTCATTGGATTATTAAAATTTAGGACTATTAAAAATTTAAAGGTAATAGGATGAAGACTTCCTACTTTTCAAAAGCTACTGACAAAATAAAAGGAGAACCAAAGACCAGGAGATAATATGTGTATCTAAAATACACAAATGAACTTTTAAAACTCAGTAATTAAAGGACATCCTTAAAGAGTTGAATAAATACTTCACAAAAGAAGATATGTATCAATTGTTTAAAAGCATATGAAAAAATTCTCATTATCACTAGTCATCAGGAAAATGCAAATTAAGTTCACAGTGAGATACCACTTCATATCCACTAAAATGGGTAAAAGCAAAGTAACTGACAAGTATCCAAAAGGATATAGAGCCACTACAGCTCTCAGGTGTTTTTGATGAGAATGTGAAATGGTAGAACGACTTTGGAAAACAGTTGTACATGTTTTTGTAAAATTAAACATACACTTGTCATGACTCAGCAATTCCACTGTTAATTACCCAGAAAAAAACGAATATATACCCACAAAGACTTTTTTTTAAAGATTTTATTTATTTGTTTGAAAGACAGAGACCACAAGTAGGCAGAGAGGCAGGCAGAGAGGAGGAAGCAGGCTCCCCTCTGAGCAGAGAGCCCAATGTGGGGCCCAATCCCAGGACCCCGGGATCATGATCTGAGTGGAAGGCGGAGGCTTTAACCCACTGAGCCACCCAGGCGCCCCCCCCCCCCCCGCCAACAAAGACTTTTACTTGAATGTTCATAGCAGCTTTAATTCATAAGAGCCCAAACCAGGAATGACTCAAATATTCATCAGCTGGTGAGCAGAGAAGATAAATATTGATATATTATATCGTAAAAATACCTTCTAAGCAGTAAAATGGAATATACAACTAACCCATGCAATAACATGGATGAATCTCAAAACCATGGTGTTAAGTGAGAAAAACCAAACTCAAAAGTATGTATATTGTATGATTACATTCATATGAAGATCTAGAACTGGAAAAAACTAATCTGTTGTGATAGGAATCAGATGAGTGGTTGTCAGATACTGCAGATTAGGGGAATTGCTTGGGAAAGGGCACAAGGATGGTTTTTGGATGTTGTAATTGTTCTCCTTTAGGGCAGTGGTTTCATGGTTCTTAAATCTCATTGAATTATACACTTAATATGTACATTTTTATTATATATAAATAATACATTAGTAAAGTTGATTTAACTCTTTTTTTCTTGAGATCTATGTATTTGACAAAGAGGGTGTGACTATGCTTGCACATGCACAACTGGGGCCAGGGCAGTAGATTCCCCCGCTGCGAGGTAAGGCTGACTCTGGGATCCATCCCAGGACCTGAGCTGAAATCAGGAGTCGGTCACTTAACCAACTGAGCCACCCAAGCGTCCCCTTACTTTTATTTTAAATCAGCTTTGTTTGGGCACTTGGGTAGTTCAGTTGGTTAAGCATCTTCCTTTCCCCAGGGTCATGCTCCCAGGGTCCTGGGATGGAGTCCCCCTTCTGGGCTCCCTGCTCAGCAGGGAGTTTGCTTCTCCATTTGCCCTGCCATGCTCCTGCCCCTGTTCATGCTGATGCTTGCTTTCTCTCACTCATAAATAAATAAGAGATCTTTAAAATAAAATCTTTAAAATAAAAGTGAGGCTCTAAAAAGCTCAAAAGAAGCTCTGTATTTGTGGGTAGCATTTGTCAATTAGTGGGCTTCACTATAAGATGATCATGTGGTTAGATGGGATTTCTAATCTCCAGTAAAGGATTCTTTTTTTTTTTTTTTTTAAGATTTTATTTATTTATTTGCCAGAGACAGAGGGAGAGAGAGCGAGCGAGCACAGGCAGACACAGAGGCAGGCAGAGGCAGAGGGAGAAGCAGGCTCCCTGCTGAGCAAGGAGCCCGATGTGGGACTCGATCCCAGGATCCTGGGATCATGACCTGAGCCGAAGGTAGCTGCTTAACCAACTGAGCTACCCAGGTGTCCCTCCAGTAAAGGATTCTTTAATCCACATTGGTGGTGGGAGCTAGAGGTTAAGCCTAGTTTTTAGTGATCTGGACCTGGGCTGGGAGCTAGAGGTAATAAGCCTAGTTTTTAGTGATCTGGACCTCAAATTCCAGCCTTTACCACCCTCTCTTTCTGTCCCTTAGCTTGGTGCTTGTTCTGAGTTTGTGTAGTGTGAGTAGGGAAGGCTATTTCTTTATAGACTTTCAAACATCCCCTTATGTTCAGTCCTCTATCCTAGCCCATTTCCAAGCCTAGGCCTGTATTGGGTTATGCCAGGTGAATTGGTTTGCTTGCCATTAGTATGCCTTCCCCCTCTACTCTAATAAATATTTATCATTCCTGCTTCTGCTTTCTATCTTCATACATAGTGATTTGGGGTTACAGGTGTCTCTTAGGTTCTTTAAATATGGAGTTTTAAATTCCTATTTTTATTCTTACTGTTTGGAGGATACCTTAAAACTATAAAATCCATCCTGTACATTTTTCACTTCAGCAATATCAAACTCCTTATAATTCTCCAAACACACAAGCCAATTTCATATTTTTGTGCATTTGTAGAATTCCTTCTTGCTTGTAAGGTGTAGTTTAATCCCTTCTTTACTTGGTAAGGCTTTTGTCTTTCAAAATCCAGTTCTCTCCTTCCTAAATTTTCTTGTCTGCTGCTTCTATACCTTTGTTTCACAACAAATCCACTTCATCAGAAATGGCCATACAGCAGTTTCCTATGGAGGACTACCTGGAACCACTGGAA